>NC_134825.1:185187015-185266341 GCF_004210375.1 Tachypleus tridentatus | reverse complement strand
TCTTTCTTCGTCATTTTCATAACCCGTGATGTTTTAACAAGAAATTTAAACGCCAGATGCACTACGACGAGAAACCCAATTTGAAATAAAAAAATGTATCTTAGAACGGCTTGTGTGGGTATTAACACTTTTACTAATAAAGCAGAAAAACAATGTTTAGACCTTCCTGGGTCATCTCAGGTTACAGAGAGAGAAGTTACTGCTGGATATTAACACTAATAGAATACTGATAGGGTCATCTTCAGGTTAACAGAGAGAGTTTACAACTGTTAACCTGAAGATGACCCAGGAAGGTCAAAACGTTGTTCTCTTCTTATCAATAAAAGTGTTAATATCCATACCAGCCGTTCTTAGCTTCAAGCATTTGATGTTCGAGCCTTTACTCTTGCCCACATGTTGACGCACGATGGAATGTTTTCTTAATGTTGTCTTTGTATTCCAGTTTACAATGCTTCTGACTTAGAAACTCATGTACCACACGTGAGAAAACATCTCAGGCTCATGGACTCTGGGGTCGTCAGAATTGTGAAGTTTTGTTAGGCAATGAATATCTGGAGATTTTACTAATACTGTTTTTGCTCTTACTAGCTTTCTGTGTCTGATGCTTACTGGCCAGTTTGTCATCACTAAATCATTAAATCGTTCTGGAAAACTCACTTAATAATTTCTCTTTCAGTAGAACCCAGTCAAAGTGAACCAGACAGATACAAATAGATCCCAGTGTTAAGAGTACTTTTTTGAAGTTAAAATATATTTAGATAGAGATAAAATTAAACATACTCAGTGTAGTGGCACAGTTTGGTTCTTGACTTCTTGATGGATGGTATACAATGTATCTCTGGATAAATGATGACAAAATATGGTTCTTGACTCCTTGGTGGATTGTACACAATGTATCTCTGGATAACTTACAACACAATATGGCTTTGACTCCTTGGTGGATGGTATACAATGTATCTCTGTATAACTGATGAAAATATGGTTCTTGACTCCAGGATTGTATAAATGTATCTCTGGATAACTTACAACACATATGGCTTTTGACTCCTTGGTGGATGGTATATCTCTGTATAACTGATGACAAAATATGGTTCTTGACTCCTTGATGGATTGTATACAATGTATCTCTGGATAACTGATGACAAAATATGGTTTTGACTCCTTGGTGGATTGTATACAATGTATCTCTGTATAACTGATGACAAAATATGGTTCTTGACTCCTTGGTGGATTGTATACAATGTATCTCTGGATAACTTACAACACAATATGGCTTTTGACTCCTTGGTGGATGGTATACAATGTATCTCTGGATAACTAATGACAAAATGTGATTCTTGACTTCTGGATGGATTGTACATAGTGTATCTCTGGATAACTGATAACACAATGTGATTCTTGACTCCTTGATGGATTGTATACAATGTATCTCTGGATAACTGATGACAAAATATGGTTCTTGACTCTTGGTGGATTGTATACAATGTATCTCTGTATAACTGATGACAAAATATGGTTCTTGACTCCTTGGTGGATTGTATACAATGTATCTCTGGATAACTTACAACACAATATGGCTTTTTTGACCTCTTTTGTTGATGGTATACAATGTATCTCTCTGGATAACTAACGACACAATGTGATTCTTGGCTTCTGGATGGATTGTACATAGTGTATCTCTGGATAACTGATAACACAATGTGATTCTTGACTCCTTGATGGATGGTATACAGTATATTTCTGTATAACTGATGATACAATATGGTTCTTGACTCCTTGATAAAAGTATTATAGTGTATCCTCACACTGAATAATTGACGACCCAATACAGTTCTTGTCATATATATACTAGAACACTTCTGTGGTTTACAATAATCTGCTCTCATAAAGGAAGTGGTTGCACTATCTTCACTTTAACCATCTTTTGAGTGAATAATGTTCAATACATTTACACCAACTTACTAATCCATTCATTGTTTTTCTTTCAGGATTCGTCTCGTGCTTTGTAAGTGATTTTTTTTTCAAGGCAGTAATAAGAAAATGCACCACGTGGTCATTATGTTTCCTTCCCATAATTTGGTCGAAATATTTTAGAAATAAACTAAATAACTATTTTAATCCATGTCGTGATATTTTCAAGAAACGTTCGTTGATTTCTATGATAATCAGATCACTACCCAAGACTGGACTTCTTTCCTCCAGTTCAAATTACTGAATACATAATTAATTAAGCTATGACGCTCAAACCCTAGGAATATTTTATAGTAAAACGATTTCACTGTCTTTTATAACGAAACAGCTGCTGAGTACAATTTTCTTTTGTTTTTTATTATTTTATCCAGACAATATAGTAAACCGGCAACTAGATTTATGACATGAGTTTGACCTGTATCACAGTTCATGTGTGTGTGTATTTAATGACAACTATATACTTATCATGCTACATGAAAGGAGCGAATAATATCTTCTTTGGTTAAATGTGTAATTACCTCTTTTTTTATCAATTAAAGCACAATTCCAACATTTCCATAGAAAGGGGAAAATGACAAGTTTGCTGTGAGAACAACATCAATAATATATTGACGTCACATGCCGACTGTGATGGACTGAGGTTCTGTATAAAGTGGATGGGGTGAACTGTGATGGATTGAGGTTCTGTATAAAGTGGATGGGGTGAACTGTGACTGAGGTTCTGTATAAATGGATGGGTGAACTGTGATGGACTGAGGTTCATAAAGTGGATGGGGTGAACTGTGATGGATTGAGGTTCTGTATAAAGTGAATGGGATGAACTGTGATGGACTGAGGTTCTGTATAAAGTGGATGGGGTGAACTGTTGATGGATTGAGGTTCTGTATAAAGTGGATGGGGTGAACTGTGATGGACTGAGGTTCTGTATAAAGTGGATATAAATTGAACTGTGATGGACTGAGGTTCTGTATAAAGTGGGGTGAACTGTGATGGATTGAGGTTCTTAAAGGAATGGATGAACTGTGATGGACTGAGGTTCTGTATAAAGTGAGGGGTGAACTGTGATGGATTGAGGTTCTGTATAAAGTGGATGGGGTGAACTGTGATGGATTGAGGTTCTGATGTGAACTGTGATGGACTGAGGTGAAGTGGATGGGGTGAACTGTGATGGATTGATGTATAAAGTGGATGGGGTGAACTGTGATGGACTGAGGTTCTGTACAAAGTTGATGAGGTGAGATATTTAAAGGAATAAAAGATGTGACAAATCCACGTTGTATCTTAACGTCTTTTAGTCCATTGCTAGGTTGTTGTCTCTTCGTTATTTAATACGAACAAAAGCTGTGCAAAATGTGTTTCTTTATGAAACTGGGCTAACTTGAAGGTGTTATGTCTAAGCGCTCCATTGAGCCGAGCATCTTATGTAACTTGAAGTTCTGAATTATTTTCCAAGTCGAAAATTCTGACCAGACATCAACTGAAACAAGTTAAGAAATATATTTCAAAATGTTCTGGAGCAAAAACTTAGAAGAAGGAAAAGGTATAAGGAAAGCTTGATGGTTTAAAATATATTTTTCACATTCATCACGTAGTAACTAAACACAATTAACACTTCAAACGTTTTCTTGCGTTACATTACAATGTAATCACAGAGAAACTACATCATTTTGTGTAATATTACAGTGGTTAAAGGACTGTAGCTTTGTTTGTTATTAAGTGCAAAACCGAACAATGGGCTATCTGTGCTCAACCCAGTAAATTGTAAATTTGTGTTGCGTAAAGTTATTGTGATAATAGCTATAGCAGAAATACTATATCGTTCTATTGTACAACATTACTGTGCTAATAACAGAAGTATAGCATTCTATTGTATAACATTACTGTGCTAATTACATAAGTATACCATTCTATTGTATAACATTACTGTGCTAATAACAGAAGTATACCATTCTATTGTATAACATTACTGTGCTAATTACAGAAGTATACCATTCTATTGTATAACATTACTGTGCTAATTACAGAAGTATACCATTCTATTGTATAACATTACTGTGCTAATTACAGAAGTATACCATTCTATTGTATAACATCACTGTGCTAATAACATAAGTATACCATTCTATTGTATAACATCACTGTGCTAATTACAGAAGTATACCATTCTATTGTATAACATTACTGTGCTAATAACAGAAGTATACCATTCTGTTGTATAACATTACTGTGCTAATTACAGAAGTATACCATTCTGTTGTATAACATTGCTGTGCTAATAACATGGTATACCGTTCTGTTGTATAACATCACTGTGTTAATTACAGGTATACCGTTCTGTTGTATAACATTACTGTGCTAATAACATAAGTATACCATTCTGTTGTATAACATCACTGTGCTAATTACAGAAGTATACCATTCTATTGTATAACATTGCTGTGCTACATGGGGTATAATAACATTGCTGTGCTAATACATAAGGTATACCGTTCTGTTGTATAAAGATCACTGTGCTAATTACAGGTATATATCATTCTATTGTATAACGTTGCTGTGCTAATAACAGAAGTATACCATTCTATTGTATAACATTACTGTGCTAATAACATAAGTATGCCATTCTATTGTATAACATCACTGTGCTAATTACAGAAGTATACCATTCTGTTGTATGTAACATTTGTTGTGCTAATTACAGAAGTATACCATTCTATTGTATACCATTACTGTGCTAATAACAGAAGTATACCATTCTATTGTATAACATTACTGTGCTAATAACATAAGTATACCATTCTATTGTATAACATCACTGTGTTAATTACAGAAGTATACCATTCTGTTGTATAACATTACTGTGCTAATAACAGGTATACCATTCTATTGTATAACATCACTGTGCTAATTACAGAAGTATACCATTCTGTTGTATAACATCATGCTGTGCTAATTACAGAAGTATACCATTCTATTGTATAACATTACTGTGCTAATTACAGAGTATACGATTCTGTTGTATAACATCACTGTGCTAATACAGAAGTATACCATTCTATTGTATAACATTACTGTGCTAATAACAGAAGTATACCATTCTATTGTATAACATTACTGTGCTAATAACATAAGTATACCATTCTATTGTATAAAATCACTGTGCTAATTACAGAAGTATACCATTCTATTGTATAACATTGCTGTGCTAATTACAGAAGTATATCATTCCATTGTATAACATTACTGAGCTAATTACAGAAGTATATTCTATTGTATAACATCACTGTGCTAATTACATAAGTATACCATTCTATTGTATAACATTACTGTGCTAATTACAGAAGTATTCCAATCTATTGTATAACATTACTCCGCTAATTACATAAGTATACCATTCTATTGTATAACATTACTGTGCTAATTACATAAGTATACCATTCTATTGTATAACATTACTGTGCTAATTACATAAGTATACCATTCTATTGTATAACATTACTGTGCTAAAATATACCATTCTAGTATACATTCTATTGTATAACATTGCTGTGCTAATAACAGAAGTATACCATTCTATTGTATAACACTACTGTGCTAATTACAGAAGTATATCTATTCTAAGAAGCGAAGTCCCACACTGTTACTCTATATTCTTAGAAATATTAAATCCTTGACAACATTTCCCACAGGCACTTAAGGTATGGATTGGTTTGTTTGGATGTAATAACGAGTTAAGTGTAATCTTAAGTGTAGGGACCTAAAACTACGAACCGTTGAGGTCGTGTACTCGAGTAGAAGAGTTCATGGAGGTCCTCTTGTAAGACCTTTGTCATAACATTAATCTTCTCGATGGTACCTTGTAATGCACGTGAGCAGGCTGGTATCGTTAAGAGAGGTTCGCGATTTTAATGTGTTTATGTAAAGGACTTCCTTTAGTTCATCACAGTAACTACAGTGATTGCTGAGAATGTATCCAAGACTTTTGTTTACCATTTGAAAAGAAAAAAACGTCCTCTAACTGAAGAGATTTTTTTTCCTTCACAAAGTGTTTCATTCACTTGGAAAACAAATTTCAATACATGATGTTTCCCACGGTGTTTCCCATGAAGCTAGTATTTCTACGTTAAAGAAACTAGTGCAGTGATACATATGAAATGTAAATATCCAAAGCCATATTATGACAAGATATACTCTTGTAAAAGATACATCGGGCACTGGGAGAGTGTTTTTTTTATTTCTAGGTTCCTTTCCCGTATTTTCAAAATATGGTCGAGTAGAAAAACGTAAAACGACAATAAGTTTAAATTTTCAATTTTATTGTTTTCCGTAGAAAAATTTCGAAAGTGTGTTCTCTTAAACTTAACTGTATTAATCCGCAAATAAATAAAAAGTCTCAAAGGTCTGAAGATTGAACCATAAGGTTGTAACATTAATCCAATTTGAATGAGCTCCACTTATAACAACCCTCTGCTTTCTTCCGCCAAGCAACTCTTTTATCCAACAAGTTAACTCATCTCCCACACGTATATAGACAAGTTTCTTTACAAGCCTTTGATGCGGTACTTTGTTAAATGCTTTCTGAAAATTCAGATATACCAAATCTACACCTTCCCTCATGCACATATGAAGTAACGTTTTCAAGTTTTCAAAACATTTGTAAATCAAGTTTCCCTTAGCGAAACAATGTTGACCATCAAATAAAATTCTGATCTTTCCCCACAACCGATGTAAGATTAATAGACCTGGGACAACTTCTATTACCTCCTTTGAAGATAGGAGTAACATTAGCTCACTTCCAATCTGTTGGTACTTGTCACTATGCAAAGACTTACAAAAAATCGTGATAAGTGGTTCACATACCCAATCCTTAACTTCGTGTAAAACCCTCAGGGAAATACTGTCTGGCCCGGTGTCATATAATTCTTTAAACTACACGGTTTTATTTTAACAAGCTCAGAACTTATGCAGTTCTCTTGTTCATGTTTGTTTTCAACTAACAGTTTGTCAAGATGAGGAATACTGCTTAAGTCTTCATTAGTAAAAACTGAAGAAAAACAGAACTTAACAACAACTCAGCCACTTTATAATAATCAGATACAAGCCTGTTATTCGTCATCACTAAAGGGTCCTATCACTGTCCTATCATTGTGTTTACTCATCACTAAAGGGTCCTATCACTGTCCTATCATTGTGTTTACTCCTAATATAATTGTGAAAAACCCACACTGTTAATTTTTATGTTTTCAACCAAATGTTTTTGATGCAATTTGTTTGGATGCCCTAATTTTCTGTTTGACAACGTTCTTAATCATTTATAAAACCAGCCAATTTAAATTTATCAAATTTATGATGCTTTTCTACAAATTTATATCTTACATCTGAGCAAATCTGGTTTTTTACTTGCAACTACCATTTACTTTCTCAATATTGAAAACAAAATCTTCGAATCTTTTCCACATCTGATCCAAGTAACTCATCTGTCCAATTCACTACAGATAATTATTGTTGTACCCTTTCAAAACTTGTTTTCTTGAAATGTGGAACAAAAATAACATTATTCCTTATTTCCGTATGCAGCAAAACATCATACCTAATACAACAATGATCACTTGCACCCAGATGTTCTCTAATGTAAAACCTTTCAACCATTTCTATATTAGAACTTAATAATAAACCTACAATAGCATTGTTACTAGTAGGTTCCTTCACAAAACCATTCTCCCTTTTCATACATACACGGTTGACTCAGACACCATACATGTTTCCAATGTTGACCCAGACACCCTACATGTTTACACGGTTTACCCAGACACCCTACATGTTTCCAATGTTGACCCAGACACCCTACATGTTTCCAATGTTGACCCAGACACCATACATGTTTCCAATGTTGACCCAGACACCTACATGTTTCCAATGTTGACCCAGACACCCTACATGTATCCAATGTTGACCCAGACACCCTACATGTTTACAATGGTTGACCCAGACACCCTACATGTATCCAATGTTGACCCAGACACCCTACATGTTTACACGGTTGACCCAGACACCCTACATGTTTCCAATGTTGACCCAGACACCCTACATGTTTTACACGGTTGACCCAGACACCCTACATGTTTCCAATGTTGACCCAGACACCCTACATGTTTACACGGTTGACCCAGACACCCTACATGTATCCAATGTTGACCCAGACACCCTACATGTTTCCAATGTTGACCCAGACACCCTACATGTTTATATAAATGTATAGATAATTCTGAGAAGTAAAACAAATAAGTGTAACAATGTCTCAGCAGATGGTAGCGTGTCAGTATAAAAATATCAACCACTCGCTCGGAAACAGCCAGAACAGAGAACCTGTTTCAGCTTCGTTACAAACAATTTTGCAAGTTCTGTGTAAATGCTACAAAACTTTATCACTGCTATTATAACATGTAAACAACACAACACGAGTGAGTTGTCAGCTTCCTTCCCAGTAAAACATGCACATATCCTTAAGGCACCAATGTACTAGTATGGCAGAAACTATTAACAGCACGTGTTTTAGGCGATACGGCCGCGTAGAGACGTCTTCACAAAGCAAGCTGAAAAAAACATGGACATTTGTCAGTTTCTTTGGAAGAACACGTCTATTCAGGAATCCCTATGTATCCCGGCGATATCATATTTCCTTCAGTACCCACCATCCCCAAATATTCCACTGTTTGGGTGATCCTGACCAAAACTTACTTTATTGGCGCTTAGTAGAGACGGTCAGTGGCGACATCTTCTGGACGATAAGTCCCAGTATGCTAGCGTGGACTGCTTTAATGGTTTGTCGATGACACCATTCAACCGGCGAGAATTTCCTCTTGGTTGCCTCTGACTTCCATTAACGACAACCAAAGAGAACTACCATATCTTAAAATTCGGTTCTATCACTCAGTGAGTGGGAGATGAAAAATGTAGTTCTGCCAACTCGCTGAGAAAAACTGGTTAATAACCAGAATAAAACTGAGAAAAACTGGTTAATAACCAGAATAAAACTGAGAAAAACTGGTTAATAACCAGAATAAAACTGAGAAAAACTGGTTAATAACCAGAATAAAACTGAGAAAAACTGGTTAATAACCAGAATAAAACTGAGAAAAACTGGTTAATAACCAGAATAAAACTGAGAAAACAAAACGTAAAATGATCAGTTTCGTAGGATGATAACCACCACGTGCACTAATAGCTTCACTTAGTTGGTTCATTAGCGGAGTGCCCAGAAAGAATGGTGACATTTAATAACAACGTCTTCTTTATTCGGTAAACCGAAAATATTCAAACACTGCATATATCTCTCTCCTAAAGAACTTTATGTTTTGTTATAAATTTATCACGACTGCAAAATTCTCTTTTATTTTCGCGCGAAAACGTTTAATATTGTTACAATTCTCCCCTACTAGTCGTAAAACTTTAACATAACTGAACGTTATGGTTTAGCCTTTAGCTTGGCTTCAGTTTACTTATTTCTAAATAGAACTTTTTAAAGCTTGTTACAACTATATTATAAAGTCTGTGTTCTGACTGTTCCATTAGATTAATGATGCACGAAGTGCTAATAATTTATATAAATTTCAAAAAGAAATTTTATTATTTGTGTACGTTCAATAATAATCAGGGTAAGACTGCAGTGAACTATTTCAATTCGTAAAAGCACCATCTAGTGAGGAATACTTGTATTAAAATATAAAGGAACAAATATTTATATAAACACAAAGACTTAGAACGATTATGATGGTTTATATGACAGAGTTATACCTATTACGATGGTTTATATGACAGAGTTATACCTATTACGATGGTTTATATGACACAGTTATACCTATTGCGATGGTTTATATGACAGAGTTATACCTATTGCGATGGTTTATATGACAGAGTTATACCTATTACGATGGTTTATATGACAGAGTTATACCTATTGCGATGGTTTATATGACACAGTTATACCTATTACGATGGTTTATATGACAGAGTTATACCTATTACGATGGTTTATATGACAGAGTTATACCTATTACGATGGTTTATATGACAGAGTTATACCTATTACGATGGTTTATATGACAGAGTTATATTGCTGTTTATATGACGATGGTTTATATGACAGAGTTATACCTATTACGATGGTTTATATGACAGAGTTTACCTATTACGATGGTTTATATGACAGAGTTATACCTATTACGATGGTTTATATGACAGAATTATACCTATTACGATGGCTTATATGACAGTTACACCTATTACGATGATTTAACTGTAATCATTCTTGGTGGATTTTTTTTCTTTCTTTTATATCGATTATTTTTATGTACACAATTTCTTCAAACTGGTGAGTATATTACTGAATAATACTATGTTCACATTTTTACCAGGAAATGAAAACAGAATTATTTCTTTAACTTAGAACGAAAGAACCTTTCCTTAATATATCTTTTAAGTTTCAGATATCATATATTATGTTCTAAGTTAGTAACTACAAAACTGTTTTTGGCTAATATAAACAATAAACTCAGATTAAATAAAATTATTTCTTTGTTTTGTTGAATTTCGCGCAAAACTACTCAAGGGCTATCTGCGCTAGCCGTTCATAATTTAGGAGGCCTATACGAAACTCTCTAACAGGCCATTAAAGAGTAGTTTGTGTTGTTTTTTTGTTAATGCAACGTCCAGTATTTTTTCTGTTAATAGAAGCACAACATATATGTGGAAGGTAATTTCTAGGAACATTTCTTTTTAATCGAATGATTTTTCTTTATCTTTATCTCTGCACATCTTTGACTGTTACGTATGATGCTGCGACCACAGGGAGCAGGAGAGAACCGCCCAAGGTTATCGTGTCTTTTATTAGGCCTTATCTCATCATACGTCACGATGAATCAGAGCCAATCAGAACTTATCGAAAACGCCGACTACCCTTCGATTTACCAAGCGTTGTCAAATAAATTATTTTCACTTTATGAATGCTAAGTAACTCGTTACCGTCATAAGCAGATTGATAACCCACAGTCGTTACCTGGATTAGCGCATGAGTCTTTACTTCCATAAGCACATTGGTAAACTATAATACAAATCCACAACACATTTTTTTTAAACATGAGTTCAAGTAGTAGGTTTGAGGACTTTAATGGACCACAACTACCTGTTGAAAATAAGGGAGACGGAGTTTCAACTTGACGCCTCAGTTTAGAAGCCGAACCGTCATCTCTGTTCAAGAACAAATAAAAACCCATTTAAGTCCACAAAGTTGCTATGTCTACTTCCACTGTAAGAACAACAGTTCAAATACAGGAGCGGTATTTTATTACTTCATCTTAACTAGTTAAACAGACTGCTAACTTTTATTAATTTATCTTAAGAAGTTAAACTGACTGATAACTTTTATTAATTCATCTTAACAAGTTAAACGTTCTGCTAACTTTTATTAATTCATCTTAACAAGTTAAACTGACTGCTTTTATTAATTCATCTTAACAAGTTAAACTGACTGC
This sequence comes from Tachypleus tridentatus, assembly GCF_004210375.1. Classification (NCBI taxonomy): domain Eukaryota; kingdom Metazoa; phylum Arthropoda; class Merostomata; order Xiphosura; family Limulidae; genus Tachypleus; species Tachypleus tridentatus. The sequence goes on along the minus strand of NC_134825.1, from coordinate 185,254,843 downwards.
TAACTTTTATTAATTCATCTTAACAAGTTAAACTTTCTGCTAACTTTTATTAATTCATCTTAACAAGTTAAACTGACTGATAACTTTTGTTAATTAATCTCAACAAGTTAAACTGAATGCTAACTTTTAGTAATTCATCTTAACAAGTTAAACTGACTGATAAGTTTTTTTAATTAATCTCAACAAGTTAAAATGACTGCTAACTTTTATTAATTCATCTTAACACGTTAAACTGACTGCTAACTTTTATTAATTAATCTTAACAAGTTAAACTGACTGCTTTTATTAATTCATCTTAATAAGTTAAACTGACTGATAACTTTTATTAATTAACCTTAACAAGTTAAACTGACTGCTAACTTTTATTAATTCATCTTAACAAGTTAAACTGACTGATAACTTTTATTATACAAGTCATTTTATAAAGTTAACTGACTGCTAAGTTTTATTATACATCTTAACAAAGTTAACTTTGCTGCTAAGGTTTATTATACAGTACTTCTACAAAGTTAACTTTGCTGCTAAGTTTTATTATACAGTACTTTTACAAAGTTTACTTTGCTGCTAAGTTTTATTATACAGTACTTTTACAAAGTTAAACTGACTGCTGCGTTTTATTAAACTAACTGCTGCTAAGGTTTATTATACAGTCTTTACAAAGTTAACTTTGCTGCTAAGTTTTATTATACAGTCATCTTTACAAAGTTAACTTTGCTGCTAAGTTTTATTATACAGTACTTTACAGTATTTTAACAAGTTAAACTGCTGCTAAGTTTTTTATACAGTACTTTACAAAGTTAACTTTGCTGCTAAGTTTATTATACAGTTCTTCAAAGTTAACTGCTGCTAAGTTTTATTATATTCACTTAACAAAGTTAACTGCTGCTAAGTTTTATTATATTACTTCAACAAGTTAAACTGAATGCTAACTTTTATTAATTCATCTTAACAAGTTAAACTGACTGTTGCTGCTAAGTTTTATTATACATCTTTACAAGTTAAACTTGTGCTAACTTTATTATACAATTTTACAAGTTAACAAGTTAAACTGAATGCTAACTTTAAAAGTTAACTTCATCTAACAAGTTAACTGCTGTAAGTTTTATTAATTCATCTTTACAAGTTAACTTTGCTGCTAAGTTTTATTATACAGTACTTTTACACAAACTTTGCTGCTAAGTTTTATTATACAGTGACAAAGTTAACTTTAAGTTTTATTATACAGTACTTTTACAAACTTTGTTAAAGTTTTATTATACAGTACTTTTTAACTTATTATTATTATACTTTTACAAGTTAACTTTGCTGCTAAGTTTTATTAATACATCTTTTACAAAGTTAACTGACTGCTAAGTTTTATTAATTACTCTTTACAAGTTAACTTTGCTGCTAAGTTTTATTACATCTTTTACAAGTTAACTTTGCTGCTAAGTTTTATTATACAGTCTTTTACAAGTTAACTTTGCTGCTAAGTTTTATTATACAATTCACAAAGTTAACTTTGCTGCTAAGTTTTATTATACATCTTTACAAGTTAACTAAGTTTTATTATACAGTACTTTACAAGTTAACTTTGCTGCTAAGTTTTATTATACATTACTTTTACAAAGTTAACTTTGCTGCTAAGTTTTATTATACAGTCTTTTACAGTTAAGTTTGCTGCTAAGTTTTTATACATCACTTTTTATTAATTTAATTCTTTCTAGGGATTAAGTTTGCTGCTGCTTTATTATACAGTACTTTTACAAGTTAACTTTGCTGCTAAGTTTTATTATATCATCTTCTAAAGTTAACTTTGCTGCTGAGTTTTATTATACAGTACTTTTACAAAGTTAACTTTGCTGCTAAGTTTTATTATACATACTTTACAAAGTTAACTTTGCTGCTAAGTTTATTATACATCTTTTACAAGTTAACTTTGCTGCTAAGTTTTATTATACAGTACTTTTACAAGTTAACTTTGCTGCTAACTTTTATTAATTCTTTTACAAAGTTAACTTTGCTGCTAAGTTTTATTATACAGTACTTTTACAAAGTTAAGTTTGCTGCTGAGTTTTATTATACAGTACTTTTACAAAGTTAAGTTTGCTGCTGAGTTTTATTATACAGTACTTTTACAAAGTTAACTTTGCTGCTAAGTTTTATTATACAGTACTTCTACAAAGTTAACTTTGCTGCTGAGTTTTATTATACAGTACTTTTACAAAGTTAACTTTGCTGCTAAGTTTTATTATACAGTACTTTTACAAAGTTAACTTTGCTGCTAAGTTTTATTATACAGTACTTCTACAAAGTTAACTTTGCTGCTAAGTTTTATTATACAGTACTTTTACAAAGTTAACTTTGCTGCTAAGTTTTATTATTCTACAGTTTAATAAATTTAGGCTTAATTGTAAGTTGTTTCACAAAGTTCAGTAATGTGAAGACAATAATTCAGGAGGTTGATAACGGTAACATAAGATCCCTTTATCTCCAGCAGTAAGCTAGCTACTCGATCTGGTGTATTCATGAATTTTAACGTAATATATCAGACAACCTTATCAATAAATCGTACCTTAAAGGTTATATGATTATTATTTTTTCTAAATTAACTGTTAATTTTGAAGCCGGTAAGCCGTGTTAACCTGTTTAATTTTTTTAAAAAGAAAACCTAGAGTTATGTTTCTTGTTATTAGAGTGCAGTTTTATTTTTGGAGATAAGTTTTTCACATATGGCCTTTCTCCTTCATATCCCTTCAAGCGTAATGCTTAGTTAACACGGTTGGATTTTCCCAACATAATAATTTATCTTACTCTGTTCCATCAGACTAAACCGTTTGTTTAGTAAACGCTTTATATACCAAAGAACAAACAACAATGTATGATTAATATAGTAACTAAACATAGTTGACACTAAGAAAGAAGAGAGATTATAATTTTTGTTTAGCTGAATAACAACTAGATGTCAGTGGAAACTAATACTCACTTTGTATTTATTTTATTGTTCAAGATAACTAAATACTATTGACTTTTAGAAAACACCGAACTTTACTGTTTTCAAACAAACAATAAAGAAACGTTGCTGGCGATTAGAAACCATTTGCCCTATTACAACGTGATTAAATAAAATGTACTTCATTATACGAGATATTTTTCTTCAACAGTTGATTTTCATGGTAGGAACAAGAAAAAAAACACGATATTTTTTTCTTTATCTAAACAGGTAAAACTGGTACCATACAAGATAGGCTTAGCATACTACGTGACTGCATACAGAAACCATGTATATACTCTGCACTGAGTAAATCTTTACTAAAGGGAAATGTTTCACGTGAAGTGATGCACGCAAGACACATCAATTTGTTTATTTTAGAATAATATGCACTGGAGAATCTAATGTGATTTTCTCAAATAACCAATATAGTAGTAACCGCCGTATAACGCATTTTAACATCTAATATATGTAACTGTTGAAACAGATCCGTTGGACACGTGGATGAAGAGATTGCAACACGTGAGCTGTGCATTTACTGGAAAAGTTAAATTCCATTTAGGGATAAACTCAGTTGTTTGGTCAGGCCTAAAACATGCACCCTTCTTGTGTGTGTGTGTTCTATGTTTTTTGTTTTGTTTTTCAACATATGTGTTGTCAGTCGCCCGAGAGAGAGAGGTTTTTGTCGTGGTTGTATCGTTTGGTAATCCATTACTGCTCTACAGACACTTTGCGTTGCTATAGTGACTATGATACTTTACGTTGCCATAGCGACTACAATAACTGCACGATTTTCTAAGAGGTTGTTTATAAGTGCGCGAGAAACATAAAGTGAAATCCCAGCAACGAGATATTATTAGTAAGAAACAGTTAGTGATAAGTTTCATGTATTTTTAAACCATTATTTATTGCCCAGGGCTACTTGTCATGTTCTTTCTCCGTTCTTTGGTTGACTTAAAGTAAATCACTTTAAAACACGGCAGTACGAGCAATCTTCAGAAAACAGAACAGAATTTAATCTAGAGGAAAATAAAACGATTTTCTTACAGCGTGAGGTGGTCGTGGAAGTAAACGTTACAAAGGGATTATTTCAAAAAAATTAATTTTCTGTTTTCATTTAATACGTAAACTTTTACGGCTCTCCTGCTTGCGTCTTTATTTAGATAGTTTCGAATAGCACAATAGTTTTGACATTTGCACTGCAGTAAGACAAGTATGATGATACTTCTGTCTGTTTGTTTGTTTTGAATTTCGCGCAAAGCTACACGAAAGCTATCTGTGCTTGCCGTCCCTAATTTAGCAGTGTAAGACTAGAGGGAAGGCAGCTAGTCATCACCACCCACCGCCAACTTTTGAAATACTCTTTTACTAACAAATATTGGAATTGATAATCACATTATAATGCCCCCACGACTAAAAGGTCGAGCATGTTTGGCGTGACGGGGTTTCCAACCAGTGACCCTCAGATAACGAGTCGAGCACTCTAACCACCAGGATACTTCTGACGGCTTGTGACGTTAAAAAATCGGGTTTCGATATCCGCAGTCGGCACAGCACAGATAGCCCAACGTCTGGCTTTGTACTTAACAATAATCATACACGAGAATTGAAAGCGTTTAACTTAGCAAGCTTTATCTATGTTTCTTTATTGGATCGGGTCGTGATCACTCCCGGCATGGCCAGGCGGTTAAAGCACTCGACTCACAATCCGAGGGTCGCGAGTTCGAATCCCCGTCACACCAAACATGCCCGTCCTTTCAGCCGTGGGGGCGTTATAATGTGACGATTAATCTCACTAATCATTGGTAAAAAGAGTAGCCCAAGAGTTGGCGGTGGGTAGTGATGACTAGCTGCCTTCCCTCTATTCTTACACTGATAAATTAGGGACGGCTAGCGCAGATAGTCCTCGTGAAGCTTTACGCCAAGTTCAAAACAAACTAAACCAATCGTGGTTATCCCCATTCCGTTATAACAAGAACAATATTATTAAAATATTCAATCAACATTTTTTTTTCATGAAATACTGTCGTATTAATAGCGAATCTATAGTTAACCACTAAACGTTTCGCTGTATAAAATCACCATAACCTCAAGCGATCCCATAAGTACAGGAATATCACGATACACAAGTTTCGTTTCTTGTCGGGCCTTGATGGTTAGGCGTTATAATGTGACGGTAAATCCAACTATATGTTGGTACAGAGTAGCCCACATCTCTTTTCTCTATCATCGCTAAAATATCGCACATATCACTCAATCTGCTTCGCGCGAAATTCGTGGAAACACACTTCCTCTCGTTCGAAATCGTGGAATTTCGCGCAGTTTCCTTCTTGCGTTAGTTTATTTTATTTATTTCAAAATTAATTACACATATACATCATTGAACGAACTTTATTTTAGAGTATTCTGTTAATGAAAATATCTAGTGAAGGAAGAACATATTCCAAGAGATGGTTTTTGTTTTATTTTACCAAACATGTACAAGGACTACTTGCCGCTTAGCCATCCGTCAATTTTGAGTAGTAACTTGGGCCTGGCATGGCCTAGCGCGTTAAGGCGTGCGCTTCGTAATCTGAGGGTCGCAGGTTCGCGCCCGAGTCGCGCAAACATGCTCGCCCTCCCAGCCGTGGGGGGGTTATAGTGTTACGGTCAATCCCACTATTCGTTGGTAAAAGAGTAGCCCAAGAGTTGGCAGTGGGTGGTGATGACTAGCTGCCTTCCCTCTAGTCTTACACTGCTAAATTAGGAACGGCTAGCACAGATAGCCCTCGAGTAGCTTTGTGCGAAATTCTAACAAACAAACAAACAATGAGTAGTAACTTACACGATAGAAGTCAGCCATTCAACAGAAATTACCGGTCAACTCTAAAGCTACTTAGACCCGGCATGGCCAGATGATTAGAAAAATATATATGTAAAAACAGCTGGTTTGGGTTGAGAAAATTGTTTATGTAGAGGAGCGAACAACGTTTCGACCTTCTTCGGTCATCGTTATTACTGATTATTAGGTGGTTAGAACCCTCGACTCGCTTGCTGAGGATTACAGGTTCGAATCCCCGTCGCATCAAACTTGCTCGCCCTTTCAACCGTGGAGCGTTTTAATATTACGTTCAATTCCACTATTAGTTAGTAAAAGAGTAGTCTAAGAGTTGGAGTTGGGTGGCGATGACTAGCTGCCTTTCCTCTAGTCTTACACCGATAAATTAGGGACGGCTAGAACAGATAGGCCTCGTGTAGCTTTGCGCGAAATTTAAGACAATTAAACAAACAAATGCGAACACTTACATTACTTAGTAACAATTGTATGAACATGTACTTTTAATATACTCTTCTCCAGCTAAATGTGCTATAAATATTACATACTTTCATACTGAGAATTATTTCTTCGTTAAGTAATTTTTTATTGAAGATCAAACCGAAAGTTAGTTTCTACAGATTTCAACGTTTCAAGTAAACGGATGAAGTTTTTGATCATTACTTGTATGTTTTCAAATGACACGTGGTTAAGATACTTCTAGGTCTTGTTTATCTACTACAAAATTCGTGTGACACATGGATTTACGACTCTGGTACCATGTTCATTTATTCGCAGTCTGACGTGTATGTGTAGACATGAACGGGCCCTGCAGGGTCAGATGGTTAGGGTGCTCGACTTGCGATCTGAGGGTCGCAGATTCGATTCCCCGTCACACCAAACATGTTTGCCTTTTCAGCCGTGGGGGCGTTATTATGTTACGGTCAATCCCATTGTCTGTAAACTAGATTCAGAACTTTACGTTTGACGAAATACAAATTATCAATAACTTCTAATCTAATAACTCAACCTACGTAAATATAAATGATTCTAGTAAATATCTAATATACATATCGTATACAATGAAAGGTTATAACAATTAAAACGCACTGATTCACAAGTTCCACAGCTGCTGTCGACGTTTTCGACCGTAATCCTTACAAGGCATATGTCATAATGCTTTTGTCCGTGTCCTACTCACATGATTAGTAATTTTAAAAAAAGAGAAACAAAAAGGAAAGTGATTACAAATATTTTAGACAATAATTAAATAATTTAATCTAATCATAATGATCTAATGAATATCTAATTCTTATAGTTCACGCAGTCATATACTTATGACGTCAGCCATAAGGTGAACATGACAACGATTCTGAGCAATAACTTCGACATTTAAATGAAAACAATGTAAAGAATTTCAGTTTATTTTTGGTTATTTTTAAAGTTTATAATTCTAAAATATGTATGCAAGTACGCTTCGGCTTTGGTAACAGCGCGTGCTGGTGAATTTAGTTAAAAAAAAAAAAACACTTGTTGCTATGATTTCTGGAGTGATATAGATCCAACAAATATTAGCCATTTCAACTCCTAGAATGCTTGTTACTTTTACGGAACTTCCTTCCACGCGCTTTAGATTCCTGAAGCAATTTCTACCCTAGCCACCATCATCAATCAAAAAGTTAATACTAGCAGGAAAGCGATGCTGCCCGCTTTGGAAGTCTAAACTTTCTAAATCAATTCTACATAGCTAAACTAAATCTGATTCCTTCAGTAAACAATATATAACAATTGTCATTCTTATAGCAGTCGGTTCGAACCGCATCTATTTCAACACCGAATAAAATAGTACACAGTTGACTCGTAAATTAACTACAAGTGTTTTGTAACTAAATTAATGTGTACAGTGCGCGATACTTGAGTAATAGATGTTAATAGAATGTTATGTCAATAATATGTTGTGTTTTTAGGGTTAGGGATATGATACACCCATGGTATCAGTACGCGATTAAACTAACTCAGTTCATGGTAGTTCTCTAAGAAAATATATAACAGTTACTTATTTGTGTTTTGACGGAAACAGAATAACAGCTTTAGAGAAAGTTACCGTAACTGAGATGAGGAATGGAAGATACATTTATCTCCAAAATACCTAAAGATTGCGAAGAACCTTTGATATTGCAATCACACTGAGCAGCACAAGAAATGTTTACTTAAGAAGGGTAATACGTTCTGATGATGAGAACAGCCCTAACTAACACTAATTTGTTTTTACTCAGCAACGATTACATCTTATCAAGTGCGAATGTTTGTCTTTTCTTACATCTTATCAAGTGCGAATGTTTGTCTTTTCTTCATTATTCAGATAAATGGATACCCCGAAAAAAAAGCACCATCTTAGCTTCTATTTCGAAGAGATACCATTTAGAATACTTGTAACAATCCTGGCGTAACACAACTCTAGCCACTGTAGACAAGAACACTCGTTACACAACCCTGGCCACTGTGAACAAGGACACTTATAACACAACCCTGGTCACTACAGACAAGAACACTTGTAACACAACCCTGGTCACTACAGACAAGAACACTTGTAACACAACCCTGGTCACTGAAGACAAGAACACTTATAACACAACCCTAGCCACTGTAGACAAGAACACTCGTTACACAACCCTGGTCACTGTGAACAAGGAACACTTATAACACAACCCTGGTCACTATAGACAAGAACACTTGTAACACAACCCTGGTCACTACAGACAAGAACACTTGTAACACAACCCTGGTCACTACAGACAAGAACACTTGTAACACAACCCTGGTCACTACAGACAAGAACACTTGTAACACAACCCTGGTCACTATAGACAAGAACACTTGTAACACAACCCTGGCCACTGTAGACAAGAACACTTATAACACAACCCTGGCCACTGTGAACAAGGAACACTTATAACACAACCCTGGTCACTATAGACAAGAACACTTGTAACACAACCCTGGTCACTACAGACAAGAACACTTGTAACACAACCCTGGTCACTGAAGACAAGAACACTTGTAACACAACCCTGGTCACTGAAGACAAGAACACTTGTAACACAACCCTGGTCACTGTGACAAGAACACTTGTAACACAACCCTGGTCACTGAAGACAAGAACACTTGTAACACAACCCTGGTCACTGTACACAAGGACACTTGTAACACAACCCTGGTCACTACAGACAAGAACACTTGTAACACAACCCTGGTCACTGCAGACAAGAACACTTGTAACACAACCCTGGTCACTGTGAACAAGAACACTTGTAACACAACCCTGGTCACTGTGAACAAGAACACTTGTAACACAACCCTGGTCACTGTGAACAAGAACACTTGTAACACAACCCTGGTCACTACAGACAAGAACACTTGTAACACAACCCTGGTCACTGAAGACAAGAACACTTGTAACACAACCCTGGTCACTGTGAACAAGTTCACTGAAGACAAGAACACTTGTAACACAATCATGGTCACTGAAGACAAGAACACTTGTAACACAACCATGGTCACTACAGACAAGAACACTTGTAACACAACCATGGTTTATTGAGAAACTCTAATAATGAAACACTCACCGTGTTATTATTTTATGTTTATGTTACTTGGAACTGATTTTACATTTTGAAAATAATATAAGTAAACACATAGGAACAAAATCTTTAGAGAATGAAAAACATCCTTGTTACGATCGATTAAAGTGTAACTTCAAAATAGAAATGCTTTCGATACTTTAGGAATAATAATGTGATAGACAGTCAGTAACCAAATTCATGTTGTAACTACATCGGTTTTGTTTTGTTACTTTCCAAGGAACTCCACAACCCCTATTTTACATAAAAAATTATGTATTAAGAGCTATTTCTAGGCGAGTTATCTTTGTTTGTTAAAGAAAGACGGCGTATAACTCAAACTGATTATTCATAAAATATTTTTGGAGATTAATCACGACAATAGGGTATTTATCTAGCGTGCAGAACGTCAATCGTTCATCTAAATCATAGGTTCTGGTGTGTAACTACATACATTCAAACTAAGTAGCGTCTGCTCCTGCTAACATGGAGCCGTTTTATGTTTCTTTGTTTTTAATTTTTATTTATTTTTCATAAATATCAAGCACTGTAACCCCCCCCCCCCAATATTCCATACAACATTTGTTGTTAGTTCTAACCCTGCTATACTATTTAGATCTGGTTAGTGACCTGGTATTAAGTTCCAATATAGTTAACCCTTACATAATTGAGTTACTTTTGAATTTTACTAATTAGATAGAAGAAACACTAAGACACAACAAGAAGACATTTTAATTGGAAATCTCTGCCATGAAATATTTAACAATTTGGTTTCTTCTAGACAAAAAATTATATATATATATATGTACGTGTTCTTTGGTTGCAGCATGAAATTAACGTTAACATTATAAAGTCGATTTCTTTCATATTAACGATATTTAAAATAAGCCGTGGGTAATGAGGCAGAGTTGTTTCTTTCGTTAAATGTTTCTACGGTGCCACCAAGAAGGAAAACCAGGAATTTCTAGTTGAGGACTGTCTGCTTTTCGTCAGACAAGAAAGGACACACGTCAGTAGAGTTTGTGTGTCTCACGATAATTAAGCACTGTGTACATCTGTGATTTGTTAAACTCGTTCCAAATCAAACAAGTCTAATTCACAATGTTTCCTTGTGATTGTCATTTGTTGGTGTTTTTTTACTTTCTTACTTATAACTTATATTCTACCGCTTGTTGCTCTAACAACGTGTTTAATTAATTATATTTTTAGTGTTCTGACTTCACGAAACGATAAATATAGGTTTATTTCAAACCCTACTTTAACGGCGAATTAAAAAAATGGAAAGTTGATAAATATTGATAAATACAACGGGTAGCTGAGAGATGTTGAAATAAACGACGCACCTGCCTGACGACAATGTGATTATACAAACCAAAGATTTAATGACACATTGGACGTGATAAAATCAGAGACCTATCGAAATCAGCCTTATTGAAAACCTGGTGAAAACAGATAACTAATGAAAAGATAAACTGGATCGAAACAGAAACCTGATGAAGTGGAGATGAATGTAACCTTACTAAAGGTGTGAGAGTTAAAAAAACAGGTTGTTAGGTCAAACATAAGAAAGGTTAACAACACATCAACTAATCTTAATATAAGAAACAGTTAATTTAAAAATTCAACCTCAGCAAGGGTTAAACCTAAATATTTATATCTCCATGATGGATGTAGAAATTAGAAACTTTTAACTAATGAGATGACAGACGAATGATAAACTAACGTGACAACATGGATAACAGATGGATTTAAAGCTAAGAAAACAAAGAGATGGATTTAAAATTAATGAAATAACAGATGGGTTTAAAACTAACGAAATAGCATATATAACAGATGGTTTTAAAACTAACGAAATAGCATATATAACAGATGGATTTAAAACTAACAAAATAACATATACAACAGATGGATTTAAAACTAACAAAATAGCATAGATAACAGATGGATTTAAAGCTGAGAAGACAATGAGATGGACTTAAAATTAATGAAACAACGAAAATAACAGAGATTTAAAACTAACAAGACAATACATATAGACGGATTTTAAACTGATGAGATAACAAAGATGAACCACAGGTTTGTATTTAAACTGATGAGATAACAAAGATGAACCACAGGTTTGTATTTAAACTGATGAGATAACAAAGATAAACCACAGGTTTGTATTTAAACTGATGAGATAACAAAGATGAACGACAGGTTTGTATTTAAACTGATGAGATAACAAAGATGAACACAGGTTTGTATTTAAACTGATGAGATAACAAAGATGAACCACAGGTTTGTATTTAAACTGATGAGATAACAAAAATGAACCACAGGTTTGTATTTAAACTGATGAGATAACAAAATGAACCACAGGTTTGTATTTAAACTGATGAGATAACAAAGATGAACCACAGGTTTGTATTTAAACTGATGAGATAACAAAGATAAACCACAGGTTTGTATTTAAACTGATGAGATAACAAAGATGAACCACAGGTTTGTATTTAAACTGATGAGATAACAAAGATGAACCACAGGTTTGTATTTAAACTGATGAGATAACAAAAATGAACAGAGGTTTGTATTTAAACTGATGAGATAACAAAGATGAACAACAGGTTTGTATAGAGGACATGTTGTAGTTTTCAACATTTGCCTTTCTTATCGGACTGTTAGTTATTGTGCTTGAACTCATTTACTACATAGAAACTATTTAAAACTAATGAAAACACATAATGAAGTACGTGTTATAATACACTTCGTGAGAACGAACTTTATACCAAAACACTGAACGCATTTCGTGGTAATGAAGTGTTCTGCAGATTATACGTATTTCGTATTGTATTTATATGCGAATAAATATGTATATAAATAGAGATAGTTGGTGAAGAGCTCGCAAAGTAGAACTTTCGACATTTATTAGGTTTGTATTTCTCCAGTTCAAGTGATTCCTTGTTATCGTTTATTTGTTTTTTCAATTTTGCGCAAAGCTACACGAGGACTATCTAGGCGAACCGTCTCTAATTTAACACTGTAAGACTGAAGGAAGACAGCTGGTCATCACCACCCACCACCAACTCTTAGGCTACTCTTTTGCACTAACGAATAGTGGGATTGACCGCACATAATAATGACCCACGGCTGAAAGAGCGAGCATGTTTGGTGCCAGGGGGATTCGAAACCGCGATCTTCAGATTACGAGTCAAGCGCCCTAACCACATAACCATGCTGGGCTCGTGGATATTAAAAATATAATAACGGCTTGGGACAGCCACTTTTGTTTGATTTTTAGAGTTTGAAAACTTATATATTTATATCAATAATATTCTAGAAATAAAAACGAAGACCCAGGTTTTTAATCAAGCGTAATGGTATACAGTAGGCTACACGTTTTATCCACTGAAACTTGGTTTTCTAGGGTTATCACACGTAATTTTAAGCTCAGACCTAGGAAATAACTCAAATATTTTGCTTTCACTAATTTCTATTTGCTTATTTATAGCAAATTCGTTTGATAGTATAATGAATATAAATAGACACTGTATAGTTTATATTAAATAGTTTTAATTATTACTATGTCAAAAAAACGTCGTTTTGTACTTGTTAGTCTCAATATTTAAGAATGTACATAAAACATGCACGCGCTTTCAAAAAATACAGTGTTGATACCTAATATAGCCTAAATATACCAATAATATAATTCAAGTAATCCAAGTGTTAAACTACATTATTGTCAAATTACGACTAAAAACAAAATAGTACGAAAACTTTAAACATGACCAGTTGGTAAGAGGGCGCTTAACTCGGAATCTGAGGATCGTGGGTTCGAATCCTTATCCCACCAAACATAACTATATATCAAATTATAATTCCTAATTTTTCGAAGGCATTTCTATTTCGAAGTTATACTTTAATTGGCCATTACAAAGGTGTTTTTACACTTTAAACGACCATTACAAGAAAGTTTTTTACACTTTTATCGACCATTACAAAGATGTTTTTACACTTTAATCGATCGTTACAAGCATGTTTTTCATTCTCTAAAGATTTTGTTCCTATGTGTTTACTTATATTATTTTCAAAATGTAAAATCAGTTCCAAGTAACATAAACATAAAATAATAACACGGTGAGTGTTTCATTATTAAAGTTTCTCAATAAACCACAATCACCAGGGTTGTGTTACAAGTGTTCTTGTTCACAGTGACCAGGGTTGTGTTACAAGTGTTCTTGTCTGTAGTGACCATGGTTGTGTTACTAGTGTTCGTTTCTACAGTGACCATGGTTGTGTTGCAAGTGTTCGTTTCTACAGTGACCATGGTTGTGTTGCAAGTGTTTGTTTCTACAGTGACCATGGTTGTGTTGCAAGTGTTCGTTTCTACAGTGACCATGGTTGTGTTGCAAGTGTTTGTTTCTACAGTGACCATGGTTGTGTTGCAAGTGTTCGTTTCTACAGTGACCATGGTTGTGTTGCAAGTGTTCGTTTCTACAGTGACCATGGTTGTGTTGCAAGTGTTCGTTTCTACAGTGACCATGGTTGTGTTGCAAGTGTTTGTTTCTACAGTGACCAGTGTTGTGTTACAAATGTTCATGTCTACAGTAACCAGGGTTGTGTTACAAATGTTCATGTCTACAGTAACCAGGGTTGTGTTACAAATGTTCATGTCTACAGTAACCAGGGTTGTGTTACAAATGTTCATGTCTACAGTGACCAGGGTTGTGTTACAAATGTTCATGTCTACAGTAACCAGGGTTGTGTTACAAATGTTCATGTCTACAGTGACCATGGTTGTGTTACAAATGTCTACAGTGACCAGGGTTTTGTCACAAATGTTCATGTCTACAATGACCAGTGTTGTGTTACAAATGTTCATGTCTACAGTGATCATGGTTGTGTGTTACAAATGTCTACAGTGACCAGGGTTGTGTTGCACGTCTACAGTGACCATGGTTTGTGTTACGAGTGTTCGTTTCTACAGTGACCATGGTTGTGTTGCAAGTGTTCGTTTCTACAGTGACCATGGTTGTGTTGCAAGTGTTCGTTTCTACAGTGACCATGGTTGTGTTGCAAGTGTTCGTTTCTACAGTGACCATGGTTGTGTTGCAAGTGTTTGTTTCTACAGTGACCAGTGTTGTGTTACAAATGTTCATGTCTACAGTAACCAGGGTTGTGTTACAAATGTTCATGTCTACAGTGACCATGGTTGTGTTACAAATGTCTACAGTGACCAGGGTTGTGTTACAAGTCTTTGTTTCTACAGTGACCAGGGTTGTGTTGCACACGTCTACAGTGACCATGGTTGTGCCACAAGTTTTGTTTCTACAGTGACCAGTGTTGGGTCACAAGGAACCTACAGTGACCAGTTTTGGGTCACAAGGAACCCACAGCAATAATTACAAGTAGGATTAATTGTAATTTTGTGACGTTTCAGTTTACGTTTTAAAATTTTTTTATTAACACGTTACTTAGAACTCTGTAAGAAATTCCTCACGAACCGCCGAACAGACTTTCAAAAGCCTGTTTAAAAGACTTCATAGTTACCTTTAGAGTTACGCACATTCGCTAGAATTTTCACATATAATAGTTTCATTAGAACGGTTAGGTTGATTACAGGTTTAGAACACGTACATCGCATTGTTTTAAATATTCCGTAAGCCTTGCCTTGAGGGTTACCTCAAGTTTCACACATGACATTATTTCAGTTTCTATCACTAGAACAAAATATAACAGACACAAAGGTATTTTAAGAAAAAAATATAATAATTAAGAAAAATAAAAATCGAAAATAACTTTCAAATTGATTCGGATTAACCTGAGTAGTATCTTCTACTCACATGGTCTAAACGACCAGCTCATTCACGTCTAGGGCATGTCCGTATCTAACCAGAAGAAAGGTTATCCAGTCAGCAGAGCCTGCCACCACCAGGGCTTTTACCGGCCATTTGAATTGAATAACAGGGTCGACTGCCATTTTTATAATGCGCTCACAGACAAAAATGCAGAGCGTGTTCAACAGACATCACGTCACTAACCTTACGATCCTCAGCCCGACACGCTAACTATTATGTTAGTCTTGGCACAAAGCAGTTCGAAGACCATGACATCCACTGATCGATCGCTAGAAGCTAGATGAAAACTAGAAAAGAAAATTATCCTGAGGATCCAGATCTCTGTACAGGAAAATGCAGGTTCTAAAAAATGAATATGGGCGTAATGATAACACAGTTGATAACACGATCGGATATTGTTTGGTATAAATATCTCAAGCCTTTATAACACAGTTGATAACACGATCGGATATTGTTTGGTATAAATATCTCAAGCCTTTATAAGTTGACTGAGAAGATGCAATAGTCTCATAACAAAGAAAGTACCACAGACTGAGAAGATGCAATAGTCTCATAACAAAAAAAGTACCACAGGCTGAAAAGGTACAGAAATCTCATAACAAAGAAAGTACCACAGGCTGAGATGGTACAATAGCCTCATAACAAAGAAAGTGCCACAGGCTGTGAAGGTACAACACCGTAACAATAGAACAATTATGACATGCTACAATGACATAACAACATTACTTTAGAAGAAGTACCACAGGTAGCAATTGTACAACGAAGTCACAATAAAACAAGTACCACAAGTAACGAAGGTACAATAATGTCACAACAGAACCACCACCAATGACTACAACGATATAACATCACAATAGAACAAATATCAAACACTAGCGATCTAACTTTACAATAAAATATTTAAATCTGTTAGTTTCAGCATTTTTGTACCAGTGTATTCAGTGTAAGATCTTATCTCCAAAGGCTTCAGACTGTGAGCATTCACAAGCCTCCAGAGACATTAGTCTAAGAGACCGTTTTACGTAACGTTTTCCCTTAAACGAGTAGAAAAATATATGTTACAGTGATTTTCCAGAAGTGTTACTCTCAGAGTAAATGAATTACAAGCAAAACTCTTTGTCTGCTCGAATAATTAAATTAGACTCTTTTGAGCAACATTATTAAATTATATATTTAGTATAAAATCCTTTCAGCTCGTAATTTCATTATCTGGGCGAGATTGAAGGGGGTTAAAAGTACTAAACACACAAAAAGAATATAAATCAATGTTGAACATGTGACGTCTAAACAGCGAAAACTGTAGTTGTCAAAGTTTTTTTCCCCTCACATCAGGAATCAATTCCTTATCACCAACGTGTCCCACATATCAGACAAGCCTCAGCCAGACAAGTACTGCTTACTAAGTAAAACAGTGATGAAGACGTCTTTCAACCTTCCTGACTGACGCGAACCACATAACCCTTGGTTTATCTTCAACGTCATGGTGAAAAAGATGTCATGTGAACCGATTATCACCGTACGGTATGCGTTAATGTATGGAGACACGAAATACAGAAAGTATGGATGAGATAGACATTCCAAGACAGGAAGCTTGGAGAATAATCTGAGGATATGAGAGGTGAAGTAAAATTAATAATAGAAATGGAGGAGCAGGGGTGGCAGGGAGGGAAGAATGCCAAAAGTAGGCTAAGATAACGAACATAAAGTGGACAAGAATAAGAAAGAAACGGACATAAAGTAAAGAAGTGAAGATAGAAGACGGAATTACTTTGTCAGGATAACATGGAAAGGACGAGGAGACAGGGTACCATGGTGATTAAACCAGGAGGCAGAATAATCGTTATAAGTAATATAATGATCCAAGTTTTGGGGGTGAAAAGAAACGGCAGTTGATCATTAACACCTTTGTTACAACTCAAATGTGGCACCCTCGTGGTTCAGCGATAAGTCAGAAGGCCTATAATGCTACAAATCAGGTTTCGATACCCGTGGTGAGTCCAGGATAGGTTATTGTGTAGCTTTGAGGTTAACAACAACTGAAGAAAACAGCGTACGGATTACTTCAGACACGGAACTTGGATCTGGTGTTCGTTTAAAATTGAGATAAAATTAACAAAAATAACAAATTATTTTAAATATAAAACGCAATAAAGTGAAATTATATGAAGCTCGGGTGAACTGAAATATTAAATCCTAGAAACCATGTGCTAAACTTTACTTTCTCCATTCACAGCGCATGATGTCATGCTCAAGAAAGTCTGTAAAAAGTGATGCGGTTTATACCATATATGGGAAAACTGCAAATAAACCCAGGAACTAAAAATGGGGGTGGAATACAAAAACAATGGCATAGAGTGAGTAACTTGTCTTCCTTATTTAACAAGCTCGAAACAAGATTATTTTAACTGTGTAAAGAATTCGACTGTTCAAAACTGAATTCTGTTTAAACTTCTTCATGTAGATGTACATTACGGAGTTTGGTTTATGTGCTCTGTTCTTTTTTTTTTAAAAAAAAAAAGGTAAATGTTTTTATCACCACCAGGAGAAGTGGAGACGACAGGCTATTTTGCTTAAATTCCAGAAAAGATGAACCAACTGGTCCTCTTACGGTCCAATGACAAACATGGCAAGTCTTGGCACGAGCTATGATGGATCACACCACCTATACTAACTTGAATAGTCCCTGTTGGCGAGACTTGTGTGATTGGAAAACCAGCCAACACCGTCATGAATGACAGCCAGATTGACACGTTTCGTTAAAAGATAGCATCTAAGTTTTATTGGAGTTTAGAAGTTGTTTTTTTCATAGAATAACAACAAAACTTAGTTACGGTCAGCAAACGTTTTACAATAGTTTAACAACGAGAAATCAATTTACACACCGTGAGAGAATATACCACACCAAATGTATGCGTGGTTTCTGTCTATCACTTAACGGTAAAAAATACCTGCCGCAACCAAACGAGGGTATAATACCAATACCAGGACATGTGGTGGATGTGGAAACTAAATAGGGATCTAGGTGGTGGTTTTAATATATATTTTATTACCAAGTTGTTCAGCCTTACGATATAGAATGTTCGTTTTATGTATTTTTGTAATTTTAATAAAATACTTCGCTAATAAACAGTTTCAAATGAAAGAATATTGGACGACACTGATACAGATATTTCTGCTCGTTCATTCATTTCTAGTTAAGCACAAAGATACACAATTCTTGATGATGAAATCCCACTTGAAATAAAAATGTATCTCAGAACGGCTGTTATGGGCAGTAACACTTTTATTGATAAAGAGAGAACAACGTTTCGACCTTCCTAAGTCATCTTAACCTAAAGATGACCTAGGAAGGTCGAAACGTTGTTCTCTCCTTATCAATAGGCCCGACATGGCCATGTTGGTTAAGGCGTTCTACTCGCAGTCTGTGGGTCGCGGGTTCGAATCCCCGTCGCACCAAACATGCTGGCCCTTTCAGCCATGGGGCCGTTATAATGTGACGGGGTCAATCCAACTATTCGTTGGTAAAAGAGTAGCCCAAGAGTTGGCGGTGGGTGGTGATGACTAGCTGCCTTCCCTCCCGTCTTACACTGCTAAATTAGGGAC
The DNA here is from genome assembly GCF_004210375.1 of Tachypleus tridentatus. Classification (NCBI taxonomy): domain Eukaryota; kingdom Metazoa; phylum Arthropoda; class Merostomata; order Xiphosura; family Limulidae; genus Tachypleus; species Tachypleus tridentatus. Next base: position 185,236,018 of record NC_134825.1, on the reverse strand, counting down.
GGCTAGAGCAGATAGCCCTCGTATAGCTTTGCGCGAAATTTAGAAACAAACAAACAAATCCTTATTAATAAAAATGTTAATGCTCTTACCAGCCGTTCTGAGATACAAAGCTACACAATGTACCATTTGTGTTGTGTCCACCAAAACTAAAATAAACCTGATTTTTACCGTTGTAAGTCCACAAGGTGGATGGATGTTCGCGTATTACACGCCGAACTAAAAAAGCTCGCTTATTTTACTTTTGTAAAATTTAAAACAACAAACTGGCGGTGTAATTCGCTTATATAACTTCACGGGAAGGTTCCACAATTTGGCAAGAGATCAAGTCCTATCACAGAAACGGACCAATCAGAGGGCGGTGTTTAATGAGACACATCACTCACTGCTGTGAAAACGACATCAATCTTCGGGTTATAACAACCACTTACTCAGGTTTTATGTTGTTGATTTTCAGCGACATTCTAAGAGGCCAATGGTCATTTTTACAATAAAAGACCAACAGAGAATTATTTATTCCCGACATCAACCGTACTGATATCTCGTGATCCTAATTAGTATAAAGGTTTGGATTTGAGAATTTGTAATTTCAGTGGATTTATGCTTGTGTATGGCGTTTACTTCAAAACAGAGAAAGAATACTTAGAAACCCTAGCAAGAGTCCCTTCCATAAAATATTTAGAAACATTTACGACAGTGGTTTCTTTAAACTTTAACTAGAGAAATGAAATTTTAATAAGATTCAAGTAATACTTCTATATATTATGTAAAACTCATTTACAGGATGCAAACTTTTATTTTCCTTCTTTGATTCTTTACCTCACGTGTCACCACCTAGTAATGAATCAGCGAAACACTTTATCTCACATGACACCTAGTACCGAATCAGCAAAACATTTTCTTATTCCTTTTAAGGTTTATGGACTAAACGATTAGTCGCCCGCTGGTACAGCGGTAAGTCTACGGACTTCCAACGTTAAAATTAGGGTTTCGATTCCCCTGGATGTACTCAGCAGATAGCCCGATGTGGCTTTGCTATAAGAAACACACACTAAACCACTATACTCCCATAAACAACCCTACTACCACCCCAACGGTAAGTCGTTTGTTTCAGAGTGATGGATGACACCTTGGGTTATCTGTTGAAATCAACACGGAGAATTAAACACCGGATTTTAGCGTTCTAAGTCCATAAACTTATTAGCGTCCCGCCAGCAATATAATTAGCCTGAATGTTTGTAACACGAGATACAGGTTTCGATACCCGAGGTAAACAGAACACAGAGATTCCACTGTGTGGTTTTACGTTTATCAGTAGACAAATAAACAGTTATTTTCTGTTTACTGAATAAGACCGAATACTAAAATTAATGTAAACGAAACTTTCCATTTTTATCAATAAAACTGATTACTACATTCATCAAGTCAGGAACCTACATCACGTGCTTAAGTGTATTTAAGATATATTATCCAATGATATAAGCAAGCTTGCATAAATAGCGCCCTCTAGTATGATACAAATATAAATATAATTAAATTCTTCTATTTGATATTCACACTAATTATCATACAAAATCCTAACATCGTAGGATTAAGAGTTGTGTAAACAGTAATAATGAATTAAAACATAAAGCTGACCTCTTGTGACGAGCAAATGCAATTAGAGCATAAAAGTTTATTTGGAGATTTTATTTTTTTTACAAATCTAAGTTTAACCATCAGATGAAATTTGGTTCTTGGAACCTGTTTAGAGAAAATTCACAAAGTTGTTTTGTTTGTTTTCAAATTTCGCATAAAGCTACACAAGGCATATCTGCGCTAACCATTCCTCATTTAGCAGTGTAAGACTAGAAATAAGGCAGCTAGTCATTACCACCCACCGCCAACTTTTAGGTTTCTCCTTTACCAATAGTGTTATTGACTGTTACATTATAACGCCGCCACGGCTGAAAGGGCAAGCATGTTTGGTGTGACGGGAATTCGAACCCGCAACCCTCGGATTACGAGCCGAGTGCCTTATCTAGCTGGCCATGCCGGGCCGCCAGTACTGGACAGGGAGCTTTCATAAGTGCACTTTGACCCTGAAGAAGAAAGGTTTTTTCAAGACCTTTATCGTTTTATTGATAAAAGATCAGAAGATGGGCTAGCGCTGGGCATTAGCCCGAATTCTCGTCACACCAAACAAGCATTTTCAACCGTGGGGGCGTTATAATGTTAGGGTTAGTCCCATTATTCTTTGCTGAAAAAGTAACTCAAGAGTTGGCGGTTGGTGGTGATGACTAGCTGCCTCTCACCTAGTCTTAAACTGCTAAATTAGAAATGGTTAGCGTAGATAGCCATCGTATAGCTTTACTCGAAATTCAAAACAAACAAACGAATAAGCGCTGGATTTATCTTTAAAAAATATACATAAAAAAGGGCAAATGAAGACAATACATGGACATTGTCTGAAAAGGGCCGGAGTACTGTGGGATACTCTAGCCTATATGAAAGTTAGGGATAGAGGAAGAGGTCTTGTGCACTTGGCCGTTCTGGGTATTTAAAATTCAACATACCCAAATACCCACAAAGATAAGCGAAGTGGACATCAGGTTTGACGTCGTGAGGATCAGAGTTGAGCCACAACAGCGTTTCCCCTTTAACCTTTAATCCCTTCAGTTAACCGGACGTCGGCTTTAATGTCACAGCTTCTACCGTTTGCATCAAAATTGGATTATTTGTTTTTGCTGCCAGCAGGGTGGACAAGTCCTGATGACGTGGGCTTTAAGATAGAGACCACTTGTTTTTGCCGCCAGCAGGGTGGACAAGTCCTGATGACGTGGGCTTGAAGATAGAGACCACTTATCATTTCTCCTCCTCTCATCTTTCTCACCTATCAAATCCGCGAGACTACGTCAGAACAGCAGCTGTGAAATACGAGATCGCTGAATAGATTGTCATTTATCTTTCTTTCTTTAAATTAAACACGAGTGCTTGAATAGCGGATTCAGGCCTCGCGGTTTTTAGTTTGTTTTCTGACACCATTTGAGGCCCTTATGGTGATTACTTACACGGTGGTTTTAGTCTGATGACAGGAGCATGAAATAACACGTACGGTGGAAGAAAAAACGCATTGCGACAAGACAAGACAGCAAGTTAGGAAGCTATACAAAAATATTAGTTACGCAGATTCAGTTGTTGTTTTTTTTCAGTAGTTGTATTTCTTGATAGCTGAGTCGTAGTTGAATAGTAAGAAAACTTTATTAAAACACCGGGCGTTAAGGACTGGATTTTTTTTTGAATAGAGCGGCCCTATTAGAAAGCAGCTGGTGTATTATCCAGGTGAAAGTATGATAAATGAACTTAAAAAAAAAAAGCATTATGACGTCACGATGCTTACTGTGCGACAGACTCCAAAGTGTGAAATTTATAACCAAATCAATAGCCTCGGCTGCAAACCACGAAACACTACGTCAGGCCTGCCACAAAAGAAGTGAGAGACGCGTAGCTTTCAGCTAGTGACAAATCGACTGTCGATTACAGAGTGAGAAAGTCTCTAGTGTTTAATAGTGGCGATTCGATTCGAATTTCTCTTCCTTCTTGTCGTTGATAAAGAGTCCATGAGACTTAGAGGGTATTCCACTACACGTTCAGTCCGAGGTGGTTCTTTTATTGTTTTTTTTCGTTTGTCTTTATAGATACACGATAAAGACAACAACTAATTTCCAAGATCATTCGTTCCAGAAAAGAGAAATTTTGACTGTACATTATCTAATTTTATTTCATAAATCATGTGACTGATTCGTAATGAACCTGATGGTACCTTTACTGGTGAAACAATGGTTGTAGTGAACCTGTTTTACTCGATGGTACCATTAAGTTAAACCACAATTGTAATAAATCTATTTCACTTGATGGTACCTTCACTGATTAAACCATGGTTGTAATAAATCTGTTTCACTTGATGGTACTCTACTGATTAAACCATGGTTGTGATAAATCTGTTTCACTTGATGGTACCTTCACTGATTAAACCATGGTTGTAATAAAGCTGTTTCACTTGACGGTACCTTCACTGATTAAACCATGGTTGTAATAAATCTGTTTCACTTGATGGTACTCTACTGATTAAACCATGGTTGTGATAAATCTGTTTCACTTGATGGTACCTTCACTGATTAAACCATGGTTGTAATGAATGAAATATTAGTGCAAGATCCAAGTTTTAGTGTTAGCTTCATCAGGTACCGACGGTTTCAAGTATTAATTATACAAAGTTTATGTTTATATCTAAGGTTTCTTGACCAAAATAAGACATGTAGTCGCACAGCGGTATGTGTGCGGACTTAAAACGCTATAACTGGGTTTCGATACATTCTGTGGACAAGCAGAACAACGCATTGTGGAGCTCCAGTGTCCCGTTAGTGTTTTAGTTATCCCTGGAGCTCCAGTGTTTCAGTTATCCCTGAAGCTCCAGTGTTCCGTCAGTGTTTTAGTTTTCCCTGGAGCTCCAGTGTCCCGTTAGTGTTTTAGTTATCCCTGGAGCTCCAGTGTTTCAGTTATCCCTGAAGCTCCAGTGTTCCGTCAGTGTTTTAGTTTTCCCTGGAGCTCCAGTGTCCCGTTAGTGTTTTAGTTATCCCTGTAGCTCCAGTGTCCCGTTAGTGTTTTAGTTTTCCCTGGAGCTCCAGTGTCCCATTTCGGAGGAGATTTATTCAAATTCTATTTTAACGTTTTCAGTGAATATTAATCATTTTTCAAACATAGGAAAACAGCCTGCAATAAGAATATGTGTGGGACACGATGTGGGACGGCTTTATAACTCTTCAGATTGTTACAAATATCCGTTTGTTGACATTTTCACTCGCGCACAGTTTATGAGTCTTGATACTGAATATCGAAATGTCTGAACGCCGACTCTGAATATTTTATGTAAAGACGAGAAAGCTTTAAAAAAGTTTCAAATGTCCAGAAAGCACCCGTGGCTTTCAATTCGTCAGAAATTGTAGTGTACCAAACCACGAGAATTCTCTGTCTAAACAGTCTGATGTTCAAAATAATTAAGTACAGCAAGCTTCCTTTTAAAATAAGCATCTTATAAATCATTGAAACTGTGGGTAAAATAACAGATATTGTCGTCTTAAGGTAATTGATTATAACCGAAATTCAGAGATAAATATTAATAACAGTGTCTAGGTTCTATGAGTTTATCAGCTGTGGTTCTATAAAGGTAGATAGTGCTGTCCAGGTGGTTAAGGCACTCGACTCGTAATCCGAGAGTCGCGGGTTCGACTCCCCGTCACACCAAACATGCTCGCCATTTCAGTCGTGGGGCTTTATAATGTGACAGTCTCTCCCACTATTCATTGATAAAAGAGTAGCTCAACAGTTGGCGGTGGGTGGTGATGACTAGCTGCCTTCCCTCTAATCTTGCACTGCTACATTATGAGCGGCTAGAGCAGATAGCCCTCGTGTAGCTTTGCGCGAAATTCAAAACAAACCAAACCAATCCATAAAGGTGTTTAACTTGTAAGGTTTATTAGGCGTGGTCCCATAAAGTTAGACAACTTGTAAGGTTTATGAGGCGTGGTTCTATAAAGGTTTCTTGTTTCTATAATTTTACCACCTGTGGATCTATAATGGTAATAACGTTCTATTAATTGTTACAGCTGTTATCAGCTGTTGTTCTATAAAGGTGACAAAATTCTTTTTTTCCGTTGTGGTTCTATAAAGGTTCAACAATTGTATTAGCTGTGGATCTATGAATGTGTCTAGGTTTTACGAGTTTATCAGCTACGTATACGGTCTTTGAAATTAAACAGTACACCATAAATCAATGACGTGAGAAAGGTCAAACAAATATGGTGATGTGCTAATACAGATGGTTTGTTTATTTGTTGTTGAGCGCAAAGGTACACAATGGGCTATTTGTCGCGGATATCGAAACCCGATTTTTAGCATTACCGTTCAGCCGCCGAGGGGCTGGTACAAAGGATTATTCAACTTATACAGTGGTGCGAGTGAGCTATGGTGCTACACGTACAGCAGACTTCTGTATTTGGTTCAGGATCTACAGTGAGACATGTTGAAAAGATGTATGAACAATGATTTGACTTTCATTTCAACGAACCATAGAATTAAGATTGTGATAACGAAAAAGAACCCTTTGACCCAAAATACATCAAGCCGAAGGTGAAATTGTTCTTCTAGTAACATTAATAAGGTAATAAATAAGGACTTGAAATTTGAGAATTCTTACAAGCCTCCAACCACAACACATAATGGATGTCAGATTTCATGAGAAATATGGTTATATTGGATATCGACGCCTTCAAGTTGCTTATCAAAATGATATCTAGGTACAATGTAGGATCTGGTTATCAAGGCCTATGATTGGCCTCTTTATTTTCACACTTGCTGTCGAGGAAAATAGTGCATAGTTGTGGTCATCAGATTCTGAACAATGGCGGCACGAGACCCGGGACAACGTTCATTTAATTGCGATTATCAAATAATTTATTAACGAGATGCATTGTTGTTCTACAATTAGGGTCCTGGCATGGCCAGGTGGTTAAAACACTCGACTCGTAATCCGGGGATCGCGGGTTCAAATCCCATTAGCACCAAACATGCTCGCCCTTTCAGCCGTGGGGGCGTTATAATATCACGGTCAATCCCTCTATTCGTTGGTAAAGGAGTAGCCCAAAAGTTGGTGGCGGGTGGTGATAACTAGTTGCCTTCCCTCTAGTCTTACATTGCTAAATTAGGGACGGCTAGCGCAGACAAACACTAAAAAATTGTCCCCACTGGTACAACGGAAAGCCTACGGATTTAGAACGCTAATATCAGGGGTTCCATTCCACTCGGTGGACTCAGCAGATAACCAGATGTAGCTTTGCTATAGGAAAACACACACACACTAAAAATTCCAAAATGTCGATAGGATATAACGAAATTGTTAAGAGAGTTTGAAAAATGTTTTCTTGTTTAATAATTTGAACTGAAGTTAGTGAGTAATGAATGTCTTATTGCAGCACTCATTACAATGTATATAACGCTTTACTTTATCGACTTCTTTCTTAACGCCGAGCATAAATAAACACCAGTAAAATACAGGTCTGATTCGTACTTGTCAAAACAATATACGCGTACATCATGGCCAATAGCAGTACTGGAAAAATATAGTAATGCTAATTATTGGAGGTTTGAATCTTCCATAGAACAAAACAAAACTCCAGCAACAACCGAAAAAAAAAAATCAATTACATGTACGATGTTGGGAATATTCCAACTAGAAAGATTGAGAGACACGAGCCACCAGCACAACAAAGCGACGACTGCTGACCCTACTAATAGAATGTAATGAAAACTATTTGATGAATGTTCTTGCATCCAATTATAAATGGGCTTTCGAGTGAAGCCCGAGAAATTTAATGAAACGTGAAACGTTCCGGGTTTACTATTACGTGCATCAGGAGAATTGTCTTCTTACCTCACAGCTTTCAAGAAGAGCTCGCTTCCAATTTAATAAATAATTTTATTAGGTCACGTCCAGGGTCTCATTAAATCCTAGCACGATGCTGGACAAATTAAAGTCGGAACTTCAAGCCCTACAAGAAACCTATATCTACCTTGTCCGGACAGTTTCGAAGTCGACACAAGGTGTCGTGTTACCAACTTAATTTAAATGTGAAATGTAACCTCTTCTAAATACGATATTGAAGAGAAAACTGAGTTTTGTTTACCACACCTCGGATGTGGTATTACAATATGTGTAATGTAAGTAGAGATTTACAGAAATACCGCTTGTAAAAAAGAATTTAATATAGAAATCTGATTTAGGGAAACTTCTGTTTTAATAGTAATTGTTTTGTTCCTCAGAAAAAAAAAGTTTAATACAGTTCTAAAATAAACATTTTAAAAGTTATAAAAAGATGAATAGATTCAGAATCTTTCTCAGTGGTGACAACTTATGACGCTAACATTCGGGTTTTGATACCCGCCGTGGACAGATCAAGATTTTATAAATTGTTTAAACATATATTCAAGAAACACAAGTACAGACGCATCGGTTACCTCACACTATGTTTACGTTTTATCTAAGAAATATTAAAATATCTGTATTTAGTGTTTATAGCAAAGTTATTAAAGTTATCTACGTCCATCTGAAGTTTTGAACTACTGACCAGAGACAAAGCTGTCAGTAAACCATCAACACCCTACCATCTACACAAAGGAACTGACTGTCATTCTTATAACGTACCCACAGTCCAGAGGGGAAAATGGGGAATATTTTATGGTAAGGCTCAGATTCAGACAGTGCTTACCAAGATCATGAACTCCACCTAACGGTCCGAAAGAAAGGGAAGTAGTTTTATTATAACGGGACCCTAACAGGGAACCTTTGATTAACACACCGTAGCGTTGACCAATTGGCTGGCCTCACGTGAACTAAAACGATAGCAAATTGCGATGCTCACTGTTATCTTGTTCAAGCGACATGACTGAGGTAAGGAAAATACGAAAATCATTAGTGATAGGCTAACATGGTAGGCTTTAAGTCAGGTTGCATGTGAAAGAAGAGAGGCATAATGTCTTGTATCAGGCCCAATATGCTGCAGGCTAGGTGGTGAAATTAAAATATGCTGCAGGCTAGGTGGCCAAATTAAAATATGCTGCAGGCTAGGTGGTCAAATTAAAATATGCTGCAGGCTAGGTGGTCAAATTAAAATATGCTGCAGGCTAGGTGGTCAAATTAAAATATGCTGCAGGCTAGGTGATCAAATTAAAATATGCTGCAGGCTAGGTGGTCAAACTAAAATATGCCGCAGGCTAGGGGTGGTGAAATTAAAATATGCTGCAGGCTAGGTGGTCAAATTAAAAAAATATGCTGCAGGCTAGGGTGGTCAAATTAAAATATGCTGCAGGCTAGGTGGTCAAATTAAAATATGCTACAGGCTAGGTGGTCAAATTAAAATATGCTGCAGGCTAGGTGGTCAAATTAAAATATGCTGCAGGCTAGGTGATAAAATTAAAATACGCTGCAGGCTAGGTGGTGAAATTAAAATATGCTGCAGGCTAGGTGGTGAAATTAAAATATGCTGCAGGCTAGGTGGTGAAATTAAAATAAACAATAGGCAATTTTCAAAAGAAAACAAAGAGATAAAATTAAGGATTCTGATTTCATTTCTTGGTTTATATTCTTGTGTTCACTTCTCTATTAGATCATTTGTACGGCAACAAAATGTAACATTTAGAAGATATTTGAGACGTTTAACTTCCCCGCAAAATGAACTAGTGGTCAATTACTGGATATCAGACGGACCCGAGCAATCATAAGATTGTAAGCAGTATTACAGTAGTAATTTCTGGTTAAACTAGTCCTCATTCAAACAAATAATAAAACTAGAAATATAAACCTAACTATAAAAAATATATTATCTTCTGTTTGTTGGGTGGTCCTGAATTTTGTTCAAAGCTACAAGAGAGCTATCGGCGGTAGGAATCTAAATTTAGCAATGTAAGGCTAGAGGGAAAACAGCTAGTCATCACCACATATCACCACCTCTTGGGCTGCTCTTTAACTAATAAATGGTGGGATTGACACGTATAACGGTAGTCTACAAGTATACCAATCAAATATGGAATTATTTACACGTGGAGTGTGAAACATGTATAATGGTAGTCTACAAGTATACCAATCAAATATGGAATTATTTACACGTGGAGTGTGAAACATGTATAATGGAAGTCTACAAGTATACCAATCAAATATGGAATTATTTACACGTGGAGTGTGAAACATGTATAACGGTAGTCTACAAGTATACCAATCAAATATGGAATTATTTACACGTGGAGTGTGAAACATGTATAATGGAAGTCTACAAGTATACCAATCAAATATGGAATTATTTACACGTGGAGTGTGAAACATGTATAACGGTAGTCTACCAGTATACCAATCAAATATGGAATTAATTACACGTGGAGTGTGAAACACGTATAACGGTAGTCTACAAGTATACCAATCAAATATGGAATTATTTACACGTGGAGTGTGAAACATGTATAACGGTAGTCTACAAGTATACCAATCAAATATGGAATTATTTACACGTGAAGTGTGAAACATGTATAACGGTAGTCTACAAGTATACCAATCAAATATGGAATTATTTACACGTGAAGTGTGAAACATGTATAACGGTAGTCTACAAGTATACCAATCAAATATGGAATTATTTACACGTGGAGTATGAACTAATTCCTTTGTAAGGTTCCAAAACAGGATACAAACTAATATATATTAATTCACTATCAAAATGTTTTGTTTATTTCATGATATTCATTCCCCTTTTGTTACAGATTTAGTTTTATAATAAAAGTATTGTTGGAGAAACTCACTCCTTAAGGTTTGATTACTTCTTTAAAAATATGTATATTTAAGAACACCTGACATGTACGTTAATATAACACGAAATTATGAAAATATTCACCGCGACTGGCTTTCTTCAGAATTAAAATAATTAGTACTTGAACGTCCTAACCACTAAGCCACGTTAGGCTTAAGGTTTTCGTAAAATCCAATTTCTCACCCACTCTGTTATTAATCAAGGCCTGACTGAATGAAGTTCCCTTATTCACGTCCTTTCAGAATTAGGCATAGCTAGAGTAAATATACAGCTCTTGTGTGCGTTTGCGCAAAAACCGAACAAACAAAGAAAATGCGATATATTTTGGAAGATTTAATATTTATTCAGGATTGTAGGGAGAAGTATATACGCTTATGCAATTCCGCTAAAATTCATAATTATTTCAAAAGAGCGTCTGCAATCTTTGCATGAGTGAATTAGCACAACAGAGAGTGAAAGTTAGGACAGCTTTGTGGAAGAGTGAAAAACACCTCTTTCTTAGTCTCTACTACGTCAGCTTTATCCGTTACGAGAGACTACATCAATACAATTCATCCATATAGGAGAGCATCTGTGTGGAACGATACCGGATAACGACATCTTGACAAATGTAAACGGATTACACAAAGAATCAGTTCCTCCGTTTACGATGACTGACCTCATAGGCTCGCGTAACTTTCTCCAATAACTGTCTATGTAGACGATAACAAAATCAGCTACAGTCAATTAATTTTCTTAAGTTAAATTACAAAAGTTTAGTCCCAGAAGAACGCCGAGTTAACGAAGTTCTCGAGCCTCGGACTGCACTGAGAGACACCAAATCATTAGGCGATTTTCATTAACAGAAAGTTTACCTTTCTTAAACATCGAAGCTATACGTGATTATTGGAGAACTTTGGAGTCTTTAAATATTTAATTAGCTTGAAGTACCTTCGTAACTTTATTTGATTATTAAACTAAGAATATGGCGATTAAAGTGTCATAAAGTTTCTCAACTTTCTGACTTGTTGTAGTTGAAATTACATCAAACTGGTATTGAAATCTCAGAGTTATGTGAAGTTGGGTTGCCAATGGAAAACCGACGCCAAAATTACAGTTTTTAGCTCGTTTGTTTTAGAGTTTCATATAAAGCTACACGAAGTTTTAAAACGAGTCGACACTCGAGAAAGAAAGCGACTAGTCAAAGCGCTGACCACAATCACGTGGACTGTGGAATTTGATGAACAGAAGATGGCGCTAAGAGACTGGTTATCTTAATACTAACCGAAAATAAAACGGAAATTAACCATTAATGAAAGCGACGTGTAAACTGGTGGTCTGATTCTTCTGGTACATTTAAAAGATTTATTTGAACTCATACGGGAAACTCGATACTATTTTACATGTCGTTCTTACCAAAACAAAACTAAATGGCTGTAAACAACTATCATTAAAACTAATTATGCTCAAGGATATTTTGTAATTATTTGACGAAGTCGTATACAAGTATTAATTAAAGGTCACTTATTTCACTGGCGTTCTGAACTTACAAAAAACGTTTACAAAGTTTACGACGTTGGATTCAATCAACGATTTATCCTTTCATTCCTATTTTTAATAAGCAAATATTTCAAATCAGTATCTGTGTATGTATGTGTGTTTTCTTATAGCAAAGCCGGACCCGGCATGGCCAGGTGGATAAGGCACTCGACTCGTAATCTGAGGGTCGCGAGTTCGAATGCCTGTCACACCAAACATGCTCGCCCTTTCAACGTGGGGGCGTTATAATGTTACAGGGTCAATTCAACTATTCGTTGGTAAAAGAGTAGCCCAAGAGTTGGCGGTGGGTGCTGATGACAAGCTGCCTTCCTCTAGTCTTACACTGCTAAATTAGGGACGGCTAGCACAGATAGCCCTCGTGTAGCTTTGCGCGAAATTCAAAACAAACCAAACCTGAAAGCAAAGCCACATCAGGCTATCTGCTGAGTCACCCGAGGGAAATCGAGCCCCTGATTTTAGCGTTGTAAATCCGTAGACTTATAAATCAGTATCAAGAATGTTAAAGTAGCAGTTGATTCGAGAATAGTCGCTGAGTTTCCGCTGGTCAGAAACTCCTTTCACAACAAAGGTCGAAAGGAAAAAGCTTGATCGCTTCTCATGTCTCTGCGTCTTTTCACGCAGTCAGCCAGCCTTCAGGCGGATTAAGGAACACAATGTTAAGTCTTATTCGCTGAAAGATAAAGTAGCAGTAAGTGAGGGGCTTAGTCGGGAAGTGATTCTGCCCATCCCGTATGTCTGGCGTCTCGTGAAGGGCACGTTTGTGTAGCAGGTTGGGATATCTTAGTCTATCCGAGTTATTCCTCAATCGCAAAGTACAGGGAGGCCAACCATAGACCTTAATACTTGGTGTAACTTTGAGTAAGCACCAAAGATGTTAATTCAAGAGTAAAATATACTCATTCATTTGTTGGGAGGTGAAAGTTCAAAGTTGAAAGGCTTACTCCATATTCATAATTTATGCACTTAGTGAGCTGACTAATAGATAATTAAGCCTAAAAAAGAATGCTTTCTTTCTGTGTGCGCAAGTGTGCGTGCGCGAGACTTGTTTTAAAGCGAAGCAAGTTTACACGATTTACGTTTGCGACCCAAACAGAAATGCAGCGTGATATTCCATTTGTATCGATGTTTTCTTCTGTTACTTATTCTATCGTCAAATATGAATTTTTTTGAAACTGGGAAACATATGTGAGAGATTAATAAGAACGGTAAAACATTTATTGGTTGACTGATGGAAGCTCATACGGAAAAACAAAAATTAAATAATGTAATTTCGATGCGACTGTAAATTAAAGGATTTGAGTCCATATTTTAACGTGTGAGACGAGCGTGGCTCGCGTGCTCTATGTAAACATACGGATCTAATCCAAACAAATACGTGCTCTTCCTACTTTCCACCATGGGTACACCAAATTATTAGTAGACCAAGAGTTGGCGGTGGGTGCTGTGACTAGACTCTTCATGACTAGTTTGTAATATTTCCCGTACTTTATATACATGTAACTATTGACGCTGAAGCGATGAAGTGCTTTAGGCGAAAAATATTGAAACGAAAACCCATTCTCGTGTGCCAAAGTAATTTGTTACCGTGAGTAACAACCGTTTTATTAATTTACTTTAGCAACGCGGGTCCCTCTATCACGTAATTGCTTGTGCCACAAGAGGTTTATTGAACACTGTAGACTTGACTAAACTTATTTAATTAAAGATCAAATATTTTCCTTCTCGCGCTTAGAAGAAAAGTTGGTAAACTTTAATCTCCAACAACCGTAATCTCTACGACAATCACATTTATGAACTCCAATAAAACAGCATGCTGGTGTAAATCAGACACTGCAGTCAAAATCTGTCGAAAACACAGAGATTTTTTTTTAAATATTGTGGTCGAGCCCCAGTCACATCAAGGGGTGGGAGCTGATACCCTTTGTTTTCTCAACAGGAGCAGGAGTTGTTCTATAACCCCTTGTTGGATCCATCAATATCAAAACACATTTTCGACCACCCGCTAAGAGAAGTGGTGACAACGGTAAAGATGTCTGCTTTCTAAGCGCACATTTTCCGTCTCCATAGTAACGGGATGACGTGTCAGTTTCCCTTGTGTGTCAGTCCTTAGTGAACTGTGACAAAACCGATTATTGACCTACCTTCTGATTGGTGTCCCTCTTATAGACATACTTCTGATTCCCTTTCGTAGAACTACCTTCTGATTGGTGTCCCTCTTATAGACATACTTCTGATAGATATCCCTTTTGTAGAACTACCTTCTGATTGGTGTCCCTCTTATAGACATACTTCTGATAGATGTCCCTTCCGTAGAACTATATTCTGATCTGTGTTTCTCTTATAGACATACTTCTGATAGATGTCCCTTTCGTAGAACCACCTTCTGATTGGTGTCCCTCTTATAGACATACTTCTGATAGATGTCCCTTTCGTAGAACTACCTTCTGATTGGTGTCCCTCTTACAGACATACTTCTGATGTCCCTTTCGTAGAACTACCTTCTGATCTGTGTTTCTCTTATAGACATACTTCTGGTAGAAGTCCCTTCCGTAGAACTATCTTCTGATCTGTGTTTCTCTTATAGACATACTTCTGATAGATGTCCCTTTCGTAGAACCACCTTCTGATTGGTGTCCCTCTTATAGACATACTTCTGATGTCCCTTTCGTAGAACTACCTTCTGATCTGTGTTTCTCTTATAGACATACTTCTGATAGATGTCCCTTTCGTAGAACCACCTTCTGATTGGTGTCCCTCTTACAGACATACTTCTGATGTCCCTTTCGTAGAACTACCTTCTGATCTGTGTTTCTCTTATAGAGATACTCTGATAGATGTCCCTTTCGTAGAACCACCTTCTGATTGGTGTCCCTCTTATAGACATACTTCTGATGTCCCTTTCGTAGAACTACCTTCTGATCTGTGTTTCTCTTATAGACATACTTCTGATAGATGTCCCTTTCGTAGAACCACCTTCTGATTGGTGTCCCTCTTATAGACATACTTCTGATGTCCCTTTCGTAGAACTACCTTCTGATTGGTGTCCCTCTTACAGACAAACTTCTGATAGGTATCTCTCTCGTAGAACTACCTTCTGATCTGTGTTTGTCTTGCAGACGAACTTCTGATAGGTATCTCTCTCGTAGAACCACCATCTGATCTGTGTTTCTCTTGTAGAACTTCCTCCTGATCGTTGTCCCTCTTGTAGAAAGACTTTTGAAAGGTGTTTCTCTTGTAGAACTTCCTCCTGATCGTTGTCCCTCTTGTAGACAGACCTTTAATATGTGTTTCTCTTATAGAACTTCCTCCTGATCGTTGTCCCTCTTGTAGAAAGACTTTGAAAGGTGTTTCTCTTATAGAACTTCCTCCTGATCGTTGTCCCTCTCGTAGAAAGACTTTGGAAGGTGTTTCTCTTATAGAACTTTCTCCTGATCGTTGTCCTTCTTGTAGACAAATTTCTGGAGAGAAACTAGTTCCTTGTTTGTTCCTTTCGTTGTTTGAAGACCTTTACTATCTGTTGGATTGAATGGTCTACAAGTTCACCACTTGTGCTGGGACTCCTCGTGAACAAAACAACAACAACAAATGCTGGTCACGGCCATTTATTGGCAGCGGATCGAAAGGGAGACAGCAATGACGAAACTCCTGGTGTAGGACACAGTTATATTAAGTAATGACGAAACTCCTGGTGTAGAACACAGTTATATTAAGTTATAACGAAACTCCTGGTGTAGGACACAGTTATATTAAGTTATGACGAAACTCCTGGTGTAGGACACAGTTATATTAAGTTATGTCGAAACTCCTGGTGTAGGACACAGTTATATTAAGTAATGGCGAAACGAAACTCCTAGTGTACTTTTCCTTCAAATTCCCTGACTCGTTTGAAAATTCTCTCTTCAACACACGCATAAAATCGTAAGCCTAATCGACAAAGAAACACATAAATGTATTTATCTAGAGACACGCTAAACGCTTAAGACTCTACTCAACAGGATTGGGAATATGGACGAAAACGTGCCCACAAGTACAACCAACTAATTAATCAACTATTTTAATTATCATAAGTCTTGTTTTATGACAATGTATACTCCTCGTTAAGCTGGTGTGTAAAGTTAGCGACATTATATACACGTGGTTAGTTATTAGTTCTGATGTATGAAAGTAGTTCTGGCCGTCACTGAGAAATTGTAAAAATGTCTCATTACGCCAACAGAATCAGTTCGTTTTGACAAACCTATACGAATCTCGTATATACATCAGAGGTAACGACAATGTTCTTTAACAAAAATATTTGTCTTCTTTATTCAGAAAAGCCTATTTTTCTCCGACCTATTCGTTCTTATAATTCACCGATAGAGGGACAGGCATTTGTATATTGATTTTGCTTGGTGAATCCATCAAACATCCAATAACGACAAATAAGGAAACCGTATTCTATTATCTTGTGGCTTTCAGCAGACACTATACATGTTGGAGGATATCAGCAGACACTATACATGTTGGAGGATATCAGCAGACACTATACATGTTGGAGGATATCAGCACACACTATACATGTTGGAGGATATCAACACACACTATACATGTTGGAGGATATCAGCAGACACTATACATGTTGGAGGATATCAGCACACACTATACATGTTGGAGGATATCAGCACACACTATACATGTTGGAGGATAAGTCTGATCCACTAAATCTTCTGGGTTTTGATAAATAATTATGTGGAAGGTGAAGTTAGGTAACTGTTTTGGATCACCGTCTAGTGAATTCTGTGCACGTAATTACGGTTCCAAAAACAAGACGAGGCTTCCATGGGTAAGGAATAAAAGAAATAAGTTCCAAAGTATTGATCACGTTAATAATAGAAATAGTTCCAAAGTATTGATCACGTTAATAAAAGAAATAGTTCCAAAGTATTGATCACGCTAATAAAAGAAATAGTTCCAAAGTATTAATCACGTTAATAAAAGAAATAAGTTCGAAAGTATTAATCACGTTAATAAAAGAAATAGTTCCAAAGTATTAATCACGTAAATAATAGAAATAGTTCCAAAGTATTAATCACGTTAATAAAAGAAATAAGTTCCAAAGTATTGATCACGTTAATAAAAGAAATATGTTCGAAAGTATTAATCACGTTAATAAAAGAAATAAGTTCCAAAGTATTGATCACGTTAATAAAAGAAATAAGTTCCAAAGTATTGATCACGTTAATAAAAGGAATAAGTTCCAAAGTATTGATCACGTTAATAAAAGGAATGTTCCAAAGTATTGATCACGTTAATAAAAGAAATAAGTTCGAAAGTATTAATCACGTTAATAAAAGAAATAAGTTCCAAAGTATTGATCACGTTAATAAAAGAAATAAGTTCCAAAGTATTGATCACGTTAATAAAAGGAATAAGTTCCAAAGTATTGATCACGTTAATAAAAGGAATGTTCCAAAGTATTGATCACGTTAATAAAAGGAATGTTCCAAAGTATTGATCACGTTAATAAAAGAAATAAGTTCCAAAGTATTGATCACGTTAATAAAAGAAATAAGTTCCAAAGTATTGATCACGTTAATAAAAGGAATAAGTTCCAAAGTATTGATCACGTTAATAAAAGGAATGTTCCAAAGTATTGATCACGTTAATAAAAGAAATAGTTCCAAAGTATTGATCACGTTAATAATAGATATAGTTCCAAAGTATTGATCACGTTAATAAAAGAAATAAGTTCGAAAGTATTAATCATGTTAGTGAGAGTCACTGTGTTTCGACACCATTCGGGACCGCCGATAAGGGGAAGCAAATAACATGTGATTATCCCCCAGGCCCGGAATTATCAGAGAATCCGAACAAAAGCTCAGAAAGTTGCATTTTATAGTTAACTGATATCAAGGGGGCCCATATATCCCGAGAGTTTTGAATACCTCTCGGCGGTCCTGACACCACTATTATCATACTGTCTCAAGGTTAGCGACCACCTTCTGTTCGTAAGCTTCTAGAAATACTGAAATAAACCAACATTCAAATCAAACGCGACTGTTGAACCAGAACTAACTTTAAAAACGAAGAAGGCTTACGATAAATTTAAGTCCACCATGAAAATAGTTAAAATAGTCGAATATGATAAACATAATGGTTTCAGTAGAGATTTATTATAAAATTAAAACAGAAGAAAAACCTGAAAATTAATCAAACTACCAGTGTGCAGAGTAAAACGTCCCAGTGTGTAGAGTAAAACGTCCCAGTGTGTACAGTAAAACGTCCTAGTGTGTACAGTAAAACGTCCCAGACTAAAGGTTTCACGAAACGAGTAATTATGAGCGCAATGTATTATAGTTTTTATAGTCCCCGCTGATACAGCGGTAAGTCTAGGGATTTACAACGCTAAAATGTGGGGTTCGATTCCTCTCAGTGGACTTAGCAAATAGCCCGCTGTGACTTTGCTGTAAGAAAATCACACACACAAACACACTATAATAACGACACTAAATATTTATGTGGACTACGGGTTCCAATGAGCTGTTAACAGTGAACTAAATATAAGAAAATCAGCAGACTTAATAACAAGTATTACAGTTGTTATAATGACGAAACAGTGAACTAAATATAAGAAAATCAGCAGACTTAATAACAAGTATTACAGTTGTTATAATGACGAAACAGTGAACTAAATATAAGAAAATCAGCAGACTTAATAACAAGTATTACAGTTGTTATAATGACGAAACAGTGAACTAAATATAAGAAAATCAGCAGACTTAATAACAAGTATTACAGTTGTTATAATGACGAAACAGTGAACTAAATATAAGAAAATCAGCAGACTTAATAACAAGTATTACAGTTGTTATAATGACGAAACAGTGAACTAAATATAAGAAAATCAGCAGACTTAATAACAAGTATTACAGTTGTTATAATGACGAAACAGTGAACTAAATATAAGAAAATCAGCAGACTTAATAACAAGTATTACAGTTGTTATAATGACGAAACAGTGAACTAAATATAAGAAAATCAGCAGACTTAATAACAAGTATTACAGTTGTTATAATGACGAAACAGTGAACTAAATATAAGAAAATCAGCAGACTTAATAACAAGTATTACAGTTGTTATAATGACGAAACAGTGAACTAAATATAAGAAAATCAGCAGACTTAATAACAAGTATTACAGTTGTTATAATGACGAAACAGTGAACTAAATATAAGAAAATCAGCAGACTTAATAACAAGTATTACAGTTGTTATAATGACGAAACAGTGAACTAAATATAAGAAAATCAGCAGACTTAATAACAAGTATTACAGTTGTTATAATGACGAAACAGTGAACTAAATATAAGAAAATCAGCAGACTTAATAACAAGTATTACAGTTGTTATAATGACGAAACAGTGAACTAAATATAAGAAAATCAGCACACTTAATAACAAGTATTACAGTTGTTATAATGACGAAACAGTGAACTAAATATAAGAAAATCAGCAGACTTAATAACAAGTATTACAGTTGTTATAATGACGAAACAGTGAACTAAATATAAGAAAATCAGCAGACTTAATAACAAGTATTACAGTTGTTATAATGACGAAACAGTGAACTAAATATAAGAAAATCAGCAGACTTAATAACAAGTATTACAGTTGTTATAATGACGAAACAGTGAACTAAATATAAGAAAATCAGCAGACTTAATAACAAGTATTACAGTTGTTATAATGACGAAACAGTGAACTAAATATAAGAAAATCAGCAGACTTAATAACAAGTATTACAGTTGTTATAATGACGAAACAGTGAACTAAATATAAGAAAATCAGCAGACTTAATAACAAGTATTACAGTTGTTATAATGACGAAACAGTGAACTAAATATAAGAAAATCAAGACTTAATTACAGTTGTTATAATGACGAAACAGTGAACTAAATATAAGAAAATCAGCAGACTTAATAACAAGTATTACAGTTGTTATAATGACGAAACAGTGAACTAAATATAAGAAAATCAGCAGACTTAATAACAAGTATTACAGTTGTTATAATGACGAAACAGTGAACTAAATATAAGAAAATCAGCAGACTTAATAACAAGTATTACAGTTGTTATAATGACGAAACAGTGAACTAAATATAAGAAAATCAGCACACTTAATAACAAGTATTACAGTTGTTATAATGACGAAACAGTGAACTAAATATAAGAAAATCAGCACACTTAATAACAAGTATTACAGTTGTTATAATGACGAAACAGTGAACTAAATATAAGAAAATCAGCAGACTTAATAACAAGTATTACAGTTGTTATAATGACGAAACAGTGAACTAAATATAAGAAAATCAGCAGACTTAATAACAAGTATTACAGTTGTTATATTGACGAAACAGTGAACTAAACATAAGAAAATCAGCAGACTTAATAACAAATATTACAGTTGTTATAATGACGAAACAGTGAACTAAATATAAGAAAATCAGCACACTTAATAACAAGTATTACAGTTGTTATAATGACGAAACAGTGAACTAAATATAAGAAAATCAGCAGACTTAATAACAAGTATTACAGTTGTTATAATGACGAAACAGTGAACTAAATATAAGAAAATCAGCAGACTTAATAACAAGTATTACAGTTGTTATAATGACGAAACAGTGAACTAAATATAAGAAAATCAGCAGACTTAATAACAAGTATTACAGTTGTTATATTGACGAAACAGTGAACTAAATATAAGAAAATCAGCAGACTTAATAACAAATATTACAGTTGTTATAATGACGAAACAGTGAACTAAATATAAGAAAATCAGCACACTTAATAACAAGTATTACAGTTGTTATATTGACGAAACAGTGAACTAAATATAAGAAAATCAGCAGACTTAATAACAAGTATTACAGTTGTTATATTGACGAAACAGTGAACTAAATATAAGAAAATCAGCAGACTTAATAACAAGTATTACAGTTGTTATAATGACGAAACAGTGAACTAAATATAAGAAAATCAGCAGACTTAATAACAAGTATTACAGTTGTTATAATGACGAAACAGTGAACTAAATATAAGAAAATCAGCAGACTTAATAACAAATATTACAGTTGTTATAATGACGAAACAGTGAACTAAATATAAGAAAATCAGCACACTTAATAACAAGTATTACAGTTGTTATAATGACAAAACAGTGAACTAAATATAAGAAAATCAGCACACTTAATAACAAGTATTACAGTTGTTATAATGACGAAACAGTGAACTAAATATAAGAAAATCAGCAGACTTAATAACAAGTATTACAGTTGTTATAATGACGAAACAGTGAACTAAATATAAGAAAATCAGCAGACTTAATAACAAGTATTACAGTTGTTATATTGACGAAACAGTGAACTAAACATAAGAAAATCAGCAGACTTAATAACAAATATTACAGTTGTTATAATGACGAAACAGTGAACTAAATATAAGAAAATCAGCAGACTTAATAACAAGTATTACAGTTGTTATAATGACGAAACAGTGAACTAAATATAAGAAAATCAGCACACTTAATAACAAGTATTACAGTTGTTATAATGACGAAACAGTGAACTAAATATAAGAAAATCAGCAGACTTAATAACAAGTATTACAGTTGTTATAATGACGAAACAGTGAACTAAATATAAGAAAATCAGCAGACTTAATAACAAGTATTACAGTTGTTATATTGACGAAACAGTGAACTAAACATAAGAAAATCAGCAGACTTAATAACAAATATTACAGTTGTTATAATGACGAAACAGTGAACTAAATATAAGAAAATCAGCAGACTTAATAACAAGTATTACAGTTGTTATAATGACGAAACAGTGAACTAAATATAAGAAAATCAGCACACTTAATAACAAGTATTACAGTTGTTATAATGACGAAACAGTGAACTAAATATAAGAAAATCAGCACACTTAATAACAAGTATTACAGTTGTTATAATGACGAAACAGTGAACTAAATATAAGAAAATCAGCAGATTTAATAACAAGTATTACAGTTGTTATAATGACGAAACAGTAAGTTTCTGTAAAGGTTTATTACAGGATCAGAAACGACAAAATCAAAACGTTCTTCGCCATCAAAAACAATTTTATTATATAATATAATATAATGATACAGTAAGTAAACGAGATAAAACTGAAACAGACTTGTTTTGAGATTAATTATAATCAAAAACCCAAAGAACGCACACACAGAATAAAGAACAGATGTGGAAACTTCTGCTCTAGTTTAGTTTATCTTATTCTACGTTATCAGTACTAAGTACGTTTCTATCTTATATTCTACGTTACCAGTCATAACTATCTTTCTATTTTATTATATTCTTCGTTACCAGTCATAACTATCTTTCTATTTTATTATATTCTACGTTACCAGTCACAAGTACGTCTCTATCTTATTATATTCTACGTTATCAGTCACAACTATCTTTCTATTTTATTATATTCTACGTTACCAGTCACAAGTACGTCTCTATCTTATTATATTCTACGTTATCAGTCACAACTTTCTTTCTATTTTATTATATTCTACGTTACCAGTCACAACTATCTTTCTATTTTGTTATATTCTACGTTACCAGTCACAAGTACGTCTCTATCTTATTATATTCTACGTTATCAGTCACAACTTTCTTTCTATTTTATTATATTCTACGTTACCAGTCATAACTATCTTTCTATTTTATTATATTCTACGTTACCAGTCACAAGTACGTCTCTATCTTATTATATTCTACGTTATCAGTCACAACTATCTTTCTATTTTATTATATTCTACGTTACCAGTCACAAGTACGTCTCTATCTTATTATATTCTACGTTACCAGTCACAACTATATTTCTATTTTATTATATTCTACGTTACCAGTCACAACTATCTTTCTATTTTGTTATATTCTACGTTACCAGTCACAAGTACGTCTCTATCTTATTATATTCTACGTTATCAGTCACAACTTTCTTTCTATTTTATTATATTCTACGTTACCAATCATAACTATATTTCTATTTTATTATACTCTACGTTACCAGTCACAAGAACAGTTATAAACTGGATTATTTGTTTGCTAGCTAAAGCATAATTCGTGATATTTTCGGATCTCCAGCTATTAATAGTTCCCTCTACATAGCAAAGCTGCCACGACAAGCTTAACCATTTTTATTACACTACATAATGACATGCATTGTCAGTACGAAAACATTTTGTTAAACCTAAAAACTGAATTTTTGTTGTTTTTTTTTGCCAGACTTTGTGAGAGATGCAACGATTTGAAAACTTGTAAATCCGAAAGAAAGAAAAACGGCTGAACGAGTTAGTTCTCAGGAACGACAGAAAGGCAGGAAACATTAATCACAGAGGGAAAAAAGTGTTACGCGTAACGAACTATGTACCTAGAACGGAGTGTTAACTAAACACTTCGAGGTCTCGTAACGATCCGCAGTCTAAAATGTTGATTCAGAAAAGTTCACGATGACAAACGAGATTCTACGGTGGCGCTCGTAAGACCAAAGACTCTGCTGGCCTCCAGAATCGTCTGCACGCGAATATGGGCTGCCGGATTAGTTATTTTTACACGTTATCGCTTCTAGAGTAATTTTCGCTCCTTCACGATTTGTTAATTTAATACCTCCTAACGAAGAGACAAATTATTCGAGTGTTTAAAATTTATCATGGGGTTTCTTATACGTTCCTTCGCATTAACCTAAGCCTACCGAAATTAAATATTCTTCAACCAGATGCTTACAAATCCATTTTTAAACAACCAAATAAAATATTCAGAGATTTTCACTTCTGTTCACATTGATAAGACAGCTCTTCTAGTGTCACGCAACATTTCATGTCGTCCAGTTTCGCTAAACTTAGAATCGGAAACTATTTTCATGCTCGGTTCTCAGATTTACGATAATCCTCCCGGGTCATATGACCCACGATGACGTAGAGATCAACTAGTGACGTCAATCAGACAATAAGCCTGGAATTCGATGTATCACTGACACTTCTATGTTTGTGTGTGTGTATAGTTTATTTAATTGCTGTATTACGTATTTAAATTAAACCTTGTGTCAGATCTTATAAAAATATATTACAAATTGTAGTTAATATGAAGCGATACCTGTTTCTAATCTCGTACACGATATCACCTGACGACATCAGTTTCCTTTAATAAAACGTATACATACGAAACATAAATAACGTAAAATAATATTGAAATACAAATAACTTCAATCATTACACCGACACACCTAGTAACTGGGTGGCATGCCAGAAGGCTCACAACTCATGACCTGTTATCGGAATTTTAAAAAAAATTAAACGCGATCCGCACTTTCGGGCAGTGACTAAGCTGTAAGAGTGATGGTAAAATCCGCTATGAATCGAACAGACAAAGTGGATCAAAAGTAGGCGGTGGGTGTTGTTGACTAGCTGCCTTCTCCCTAGTCAAACACTTGAAAACTCAAGACGGTTATATGCAGACATCTTTTACTTATCTTTGAGTGAAGTCCTGAAACAAAAATTATAGCGACGAATATCAACTATATTGGGCACAAACTGACTTAGGGCAACAGATTAGCGAAACGTTTTGAGCTAATACAAACATGTAACCTAGTTCCGGGCCCGGCATGGCCAAGCGTGTTAAGGCGTGCGACTCGTAATCTGAGGGTCACGGGTTCGCATCCCCATCGCGCCAAACATGCTCGCCCTCCTAGCCGTGGGGGCGTTATAATGTGACAGTCAATCCCACTATGCGTTGGTAAAAGAGTAGCCCAAGAGTTGGCGGTGGTTGGTGATGACTAGCTGCCTTCCCTCTAGTCTTACACTGCTAAATTAGGGACGGCTAGCACAGATAGCCTTCGACTAGCTTTGTGCGAAATTAAAAAAACACACAAACAAACAAAAACAAACGAACCTAGCTCCGAGGCTACACAAGTATTATTATAATAATATATTATAATATTATTATTATTATAATTATAATAATATTATAATAATTATAATATATTATAATAATAATACGTACAACTTCTAACGAAGTCTATACGATCTAGGTGGACTTTAAGATTAACGGCTGATAATAATACCATAGTTGTGGATTTGTATATTGCCAGAGTTATATTACATGCACGTGGTTATCTGGACTATAGATTAACCTAAACATGTCGTGCAGAAATAATTGATTATAGTCCCGAGGTTGATTAAAGACAAGCAGCGTTCGCCAAGTTATTGTGTGTTAACGCATTACTTGATAAATATTTAATATTAATCTAAATGAAAGTGGAACCTTGTATGTGTTCTGTAATACATTGAACGCAAAACCTTGCAGTTGCAACAATATAAGAAACGATTTAAAATAACAAGAAACCGAAATTGTGAATTTGTGACAATACGAAACGCTTTCAAACAATAGAAAAACCAACATCCGTGTAATTAGAACAGTAAAAGTTACTTGAAAACAATAAAATTTCGTTCATTTACTCAACGTAAACACATAATAAAACAATAAAAACTAATGGTTTTGCAGTTAAAGTGAAAAACTATTTAAATTATTGTTGGAATACTACAACAACCGCAACCCAACTATAACAAACAACGTTAAAACAAATGTTAAGCATGATTGTTATTTGAATTAAAACAGAGAGCGTTACTACGGCAATACACGCGATCTCGCACCTGAAGGGATCAATGGATCGGTGAGGTAACCTGGACAAAGTAATTGATTGTTGATATACAACAATACGCCATTGTAGACACACCAGTTGTGTTGCTTATTGGCATATTTATTTCATTTTGAACTTTGTCTGCTACTTACATTTTTGGATTCAAGTGTATGGCGGAAAAAGTTACTTTACCCTCGACTTAGCAATTACATGTTGAAAGAGTTGGGAAGTTACGTAATATCTCACTACGTATGAGAAGATTTGTTAATGTTTGGCGCACGCGAAAAATCTCACGCGTGTAGAGCCTGGATTTATATCGTAACGGAAACCTGGATTTATGTTCTAATGAAATAAAACCTTAGATATATGTTATGACGAAACACAAGATTTGATCTATGCTATTACGACACAAACAATGATTTATGTTATGACGACACAGGAGCTTCGATTTATGTTATGACAAAACAAGCACTTGAAGTTATGTTACAACGAAACAAAAACTTAAATTTATGCTATGACGAAACAGAAGCTTAGATTTATGTTGTGACGAAACAAAAACTTAAATTCAGGTTGTCACGAAACAGAAACTTATATTTATGTTCAGCTGAGACCATCCGCACGCAGAATGTTTGAAAACAGGGGTTGTTCTAATTTGTGAGATCAAAATCCAACGTTTACTGAGTGAAGCGCAATCCATATATGAAGCATGCTGACTATTTCAAGCCACAAACTGTTCATATTTTATCAGAATAACATAGCAGCTGCACTATATCTATATAAACATAACAGTTTTACATCACAAAAATAGGGGATTCGGCCGAACACCGTACGTGCGTGTTGTTATGACGAAACAAATATTTCGATTCGTGTTATAAGGAAATACTATTTGAACATTTTAGCACAGGACTTTAACCAATTGAAGGCTTGAGTCCTTGGCCAGTCCATCAACCTGTTGGTCTTACTGGACATCCATGTTTGTGAACTTAAAATAGTTCATATAAAAACCAAACTGTAAGCCCGTTGGTCCGATTTTTGTTTTGTATATATATCTTCCGTTATGACGTCATATATACTTTAGAATGTTTCTTGAAATTTGACTTACACAGTTTCTGTAAGATTCTAATTCGTGATGTTGAATAGCTTCCAGGTTATTGTAATCCACTTTAATTAATATCTTAACCTCAATACCTTTATCCGGTTTACTGATTACAATGTCTTAGAATTTTGTTAAGGTTTTGTATTTCTGTCCTTGTTCAAATTACTGTGTGTCGTTTTTTGTCAAAATGTTTTATTAACATCCCGAGAACGCAACCAATGACTCCAATTTTAACCTGATCATTCTGTTTTTAAAAATTTGACGCTAAGAAAATTGTAACCTTCTGGCTAAGCCTCGTTTCTTGTCATAAAATAGTTGCTGATCAATTATGGATAGTATTGTCTAGGTGTTGCATCTTCGTCTGTAATTTCTTAAGGTCATTAAGTATTCACGGTTAAAGATGTGTTATGTCAGTAGATAATTCTAATTTTCAGTTACTAGCTCTAAAGAACTAACTCCGTTTCTCAGCTGCTATAGAATTTCTTCAAATGGTTTCTTTTAAATTTTAATCTAACAAGTTTTTTTATCTTTATAAAACAAAATTACCCATCCCTAACGATAGGTAAAATTAAAGTTAATCTAAAAATTTAAATTATTTCTTGGACCTTAAAAACGTTAATATGTTGCACATTTGGTTTCAGTTAGATCCAAAGTTCTGAGTGACTTTTACCGCTCACCGTAAAAACTAATTGTTTCAGTCCTGCCAAGAACCGATCAACAATAAAATACGGTAACTCTACAACTGTAAGTCACGTGACAATTTAATGGAAAATATCCTGCGGTTTAAATAAAGCCTAGTTTGAATTATATTCGTGCCTGTTCTAGCGTCACTTTAAAAGTGAATGTTGAAATTCGCCTGCGTGCACAGTTTTTCAAAGAGGAGACAGACGAATGTTCGGACAGACACCACAAATTGAAACATAGGTATAGAAATAACATTCCTCAAACTAAAGAAATGTGGATATAAGATGTCAGTTAAGATTGAATCTTCGTGCAACAATACTTGCAGAGTTTGAAATTAAATATTTGTTTCACTCAAACTTTATGAGGTATTATTTTATATCTGTTCAATACCGGCCAAAATTTGATACTTAGGAAATTTTAAAACCCACAGAAATTAAAAACTAATTACTACGACTTGAAGTATTAAAGTGATACGGGTGAAACGGCTACATAGAGGTGAATATGTTTGTCATGGAGAAACTAGAGAGGTGAAGCTGATTAGGGACGTACGTTTGTCATGGAGAAACTAGAGAGGTAAGCTGATTAAGGAAATACGTTTGTCATGGATAAACTAGAGAGGAGAAGCTATTCAGGGAAGTACGTTTGTCATGGAGAAACTAGAGAGGTAAAGCTGATTAAGGAAGTACGTTTGTCATGGAAAAACTAGAGAGGAGAAGCTGATTAGGGACGTACGTTTGTCATGGAGAAACTAGAGAGGTGAAGCTGGTCAGAGAAACACGTTCGTCATAGCGAAACTAGCAAGTGTTAAGTCTCCTAATTTCAAACATTTGTCATTTTGGAGCAATATACATAAGAGAGTTTATAAAAACGGTTCAGAACTTAGCCTAAATACAAAATATATAAAAATCCCATATAAAAAATGAACTCACAGCTTTAAACACCACAGAAACAAAGCAAAAAATGTTCAACAACAATAAACTTATACAACTAAACACTATACAAAATCATAAGCGAAAAGAGAAAAACATAATTAGAAATAACATACAGTAACTGCTAGTATACAATGAAATGTAACAACATCAACACAGGTAAGAATAGCTTTCCACTGTCAGAAATTTAAAATAATTCGTTTTTTACTGGTTCTGTCCTTAAACATGATGCGAGGTGTGTTTTATTATCAGAGGGATTAGTAAAAAATGTGGATTGTCTACATGATAGGTAAGTGAAATGTGGATTTTTTAATAATTACTATGTGTGTGTGTTTTCTTATAGCAAAGCTACATCGGGCTATCTGCTGAGTCCACCGAGGGGAATCGAAACTCTGATTTCAACGTTGTAAATCTGTACCAGCAGGGGAACTAACTGGTAAGTAAAATGTGGATAATATAAGGAATTAATAAGAAAAATACAGAAAGAAATGTTTAATAACAGTGATTGGTGCAAAATGTCACGTGACTTGAGGCATCACACTATGACGTGAACTCGTGGGGCTTTCCTTGCCTCTTCAGTAAAATAAGTTGGTATTGATGGTTCGAGCTTATTACAGACTTTCTTTTCTGATCCCGCAGAAAATCCCATAATCCTTAACCATGTCTCTTCATACATGTTACTTCTGGTTGTTTTCCAAATAATAAACGTAAAAACGTGAGGTAACTTTTATTTAGACGAGTAACAACCGACAATATCAGTGTTAGTAATGAGAATTATAGAGTGACTGAGATATTTGTCGTATTGTATGATAACAGAATTTGCCATTAAATATTGAAAAATCATAGCTCATTATTAATCTGTCTGAAGTCCATCCATTATTTTGTATTAATTTTCAGAAACCATTCTAATTAAAAGACACAAATTAACCATAGATTGAGCTGAGGGTACGTAAAACATATCAATGAAATTCACCCATTTTAAAATAGGTGGTTAGGTCAGTCGGCTCGCAGGTTGTGGGTCGCAAGTTCGAATCCAGTTACCGAACAATCTGGCCATTTCATCCGTGCAGTGAGTGGTATTGTCAGTTCCACTATTTGTTGGTAAAGAATAGCTCAAGAGTTAGCGGCGGTTGTGGAGACTATTTGATTAATCACTTCAAAATTAGGGACTATTAACAGGGACAGCCCTCGAGTGGATTATTTTCTGAATTTCCACAAATGAACCAATTTGTGCTGTGTTATGTGCTTGCGGAAAAAGTGATTTGTTATCATAAGCGGACACACTTTATTATAGGTTTATCCTGAAATTGCTGTTTGACTTTGTTTACAGTTCGCTTTCCTCGGCCTTAGCAAATGATTGTTATTTCTACGGTTCTAGAAGGTATTCTGTACCAACTCTTATCCTCTGGCGACACTTGCCAAAATAACGCAGATATCAAACAGTTTCAGCGGTAACAACTAATTATATCCATAATTCTGTTTGTTTGTTTGTTTTGGAATTTCCCACAAAGCTACTCGAGGGCTATCTGTGCTAGCCGTTCCTAATTTAGCAGTGTAAGACTAGAGGGAAGGCAGCTAGTCATCACCACCCACCGCCAACTCTTGGGCTACTCTTTTACCAACGAACAGTGGGATTGGCCGTACATTATAACGCCCCCACGGCTGGGAGGGCGAGCATGTTTGGCGTGACTCGGGCGCGAACCCGCGACCCTCAGATTACGAAGTGCACGCCTTAACGCGCTTGGCCATGCCAGGCCCCATAATTCTAAACACTGAAAATGGAAGCTTATGTAAAATCATAGCCTAATGACTACCTCCATGTGTTAGAAATTATCGTATTTTTAAAACCACATATATAATAAACTTCTTATTGATTTACAGTGATTTCTACGTAAACGCACACAAACACTCGAATCGGGTAAAATGTAGTAGGCTTATTTCGACACCTACTGCCGATAAATGTTTACACATCTAGCGTTATTGTACGTGAGACCTACGATTCACTCGACGTGCGACGTAAAACTACTTTACTACAATGATCCCAGTTGGGCTGTGTTTTTATCCGTTTCGTCTCTTTATTTAAAATGTTTTCAGTTTCTTTTCTAGGTATTTAACAGAGGAATCCTTTAGCTGTGTTATTCCTTACTCACAGCCTGTGAAGACAGTGCTTCAAGCCCGTAAATAACAGAGAAGTAAAGAGAAAATGAGTACATTTTAAAACACAGGAGAACATTTACAAACGTGTTAGGTTTTTGTTAGATCACGTGAGTAGACAGCCACTAGCAACAGAGATATTGTGATCGTGATTACTTTTGTGGTGCAAAAAATATATATTTAATTTTTACGACACTTCCCGTTACACAAACCGGTGACTTCACAGAAAACATGTAGTTTAAGTTACTTGTATGTCTGCAGTTTTAATAAACTCAAGTGTTCTTTTAAGTGTTTGTTTCCAATCTTGAAGAGAAAATAATATCAGGGTAACGAAACCTATCGATACAAAAACAATATAGATCATCTATTGATAGTATAAACAATATAGATCATCTATTGATAGTATAAACAATATAGATCGTTTATTGAGAGTATAAACAATATAGATCGTCTATTGATGGTATAAACAATATAGATCATCTATTGATAGTATAAACAATATAGATCATCTATTGATAGTATAAACAATATAGATCGTTTATTGAGAGTATAAACAATATAGATCGTCTATTGATGGTATAAACAATATAGATCATCTATTAAGAGTATAAACAATACACCGATGTATGTTGACAGTATAAACAATACACCGATGTATGTTGACAGTGTAAACAATACACCGATGTATGTTGACAGTATAAACAATACGCCGATGTATGCTGACAGTATAAACAATACGCCGATGTATGCTGACAGTGTAAACAATACACCGATGTATGTTGACAGTATAAACAATACCCTGATGCATGTTGATAGTCTAAACAATACACCGATGTATGTTGACAGTATAAACAATACACTGATGTATGTTGATAGTCTAAACAATACACCGATGTATGTTGACACTGATATCTACTGACAGTACAAATTGACTCCTGGTGTTTTTTTTGGATATGGTTTTGACTTTTCTTGGTGGTGGATGATAGGAGATGGGTGGTAATGTCATGAATATAGGCACGTAAGGAATAAGTAAATTGTAAAAATACAAGTTTAGATCAGGGATGACCGTATATACACAGATGGTAATTCACGTCAAACATACATACAAGTATCAGGGAAATTTGTCGAAGGGGAAAATTCTGCCAGTAGCAGCAATGTTAAAGTATTGTGTGTCTGCTATCCCCAGGCCTGTAATTATAAGCAGTTCCTATCTAAAAGTGCACACACACAAAAACTAATCTCTGCTAAAGCCTGACTCATCACGGTACCGGAGGGTTTTATAAAAACATATTATGATTTGTTGTTTCTTGATCCCCCTTGAAAGTTAAGCTGTTGGGGGTTTGTTCATCTTTGAAACTAAGGCAGACCCCCGACGGCAACAGTTCCTTTCGTTCTATGTTGTGTTACCTAGTGTAGTAGTTAGTTCTAATAAATAAATTTAATATTCCGAAAATTAATCTTGAAGCCTATATTCTAGGGATAACCACACTTTCATCAACATGTGTTAATGGGGTATACTAACTTTGGAGAATTCCACTTCTCCATTAGAAAGTTTTGTGGGGAATAAACACGTGTTTTATAACGACAATAGTTACTGAACAAGTAAGTAATTATTTGCTGTACTGCTGCTGAGCATAAAGTTACATAATGGGCTGTCTGTATTTTGCTGACTGCAGGTATCGATATTTAGCGTTATAAGCCCACTGTTTTATCCATGAGCCACCAGTATTGGGGTGAGGGCTAAACAAGTAATAGAAGATTGGTTGTTTGATTTTGGATTTTTACACTGGGTAACTCTCCCTGTGTATGAACCGACTAAAGTCGAGTAACCTACCAGCGCCACCTACCGCCGACTTTTGAGTTAAACTTGTCGAAGAGCAGGATTAGACTATCGTTTATATATAACGCAAAAAAGGATAAAAAACGCCATATTACTTTAGGGCCATGGATACGTTATAAGTGTTACCATCGATCACGCTATTCGTTCAGAATATTCGAAGAGTTGGCGTAACGTGGTGTTGAGCAGCTGCCTTGAGCCTGTCAATCGAGAATTAGAGGCGGCAATGCGCAGACAACCCTTGTGTAGCTGTGGGTAAGAGTTTTAAATACAGAAACTGTAAATAAACAAAGTACTATAGTCATAAGGTAACAATGCAATATTAATAACTTTTGTAAGCTAACGCCCCTGTTGGATCAACGATAAGTTTGCATGCTTAAGACGTTAAAATTCGGTTTTGATACTCGTAGTGGGCAGAACACAAATACCTCATTGCGTAGCATTGTGTTTAATATCCCCAAGTGTAAGATCGGTATTTTCCGGACTTACAACACTATAAAATGGGTTTCGATACCTATGGTCGGCGGGTACAGATAGCCAGCCCATTGTGTAGCTTTGTGCTTAACTTGAAACACACAGTTGTGTTTAAAAAGAACCAAATCAAACCAGCGCTCCCTATATCTCATCCTTCTGTAAGCTAGTTAATTAGGCCCTCGTTGGGATAAATAAAGTGTGGCAGAAATTACAAGTAATAAATATACCTGCCAATCAGCAGTTATGTTATCTTAACCGCCAATGACAGATCTGTCAACAGAAATAACAAGTAGTTTACAAACGATATTTTAACAAGTGGCAGAGAAGTCACTGTTGCTATTACCGCATTGAATTACTCCTGACGTCTTCAAATCACGAACATCATCGTCCTGATGTCGGATGATAAATCCTTTAACTGAGAGGAATCACTTAGTTGTCCAAATGTCGACGTTTGGTTGATGTTATTTCTGTTTACAGTAGCTTTTCGTTCCTTCCCTAACACAGGTCGTTCCTTAGATTAAAACTAAAACATACACTGTTGGTAATATAAAGAACGCGGGACCTTCATTAGAGAACTGAATGTATCACCCCTCCCCCAAAAAAATTGTGACGAAAAACTGTTTCAGTTGACTTTCTCTCTCTCTCTCTTTTTGTTGTTGTTGCAAAAACGTACCTTAAACTTTGGTAGAATAGGGTCTGTGTTTAAATGTATGAATGGAAACCTTTAGGCGGTGGTTTAACTGATAAACAAGAAAGGTCAAAAGTAGAAGGAAAAACAACAGTAGAGGAGAGGAGATTGTGGCCAATGATGTCTACCCTTTAATTAGGAATGGTCAAATAGCAGGACGTTTTAGCACGAGATTACCTGTACTTTAACTAGAAAAGGTCAAATAACAGGACGTTTTAGCACGAGATTACCTCTACTTTAAATAGAAAAGGTCAAATAACAGAACGTTTTAGCACGAGATTACCTCTACTTTAACTAGGGAAGGTCAAATAGCAGGACGTTTTAGCACGAGATTACCTCTAATTTAACTAGAAAAAGGTCAAATATCAAGTAATTTAAACACGAGATTACCTGTAATTTTTCTGTTAATTTATATTGTTGTTTTCGACACCATAAATAGAAATAGATTAATCCGTCAAACACGTTCTGACTTGTAATGAATTCATGAAGAGGTAACCGAAGCTGAGTACTAGAGATGAAGACGGATGCCAAGACACAAAACATTTTTGTCTAAAACAGCTTCGAACGTTTCGACATTAAAATTACGTCATCTTGAGCTAAATTTATAAAACATAATATGACCACACTTATTAACAGACGCTGTAGCAGTAATTTCAATAAAATAATTTACATAAAATATTCAGTAACAATTCTGCAGAATTTATGATGAAAGTGACGAAATTACATGTCGTAAGGGTCATCGAGTAATATACTTAAATACATCAGGGTCCTCGCTACAATTGGAAGTTCGATTCCCGTAATGGACAGAGTGCAGATAGCTAGTTATGTAGCTCCATTAAACAACAACAATGTAACTAAAATGAAGAGCAACTAAGAAGAACACATAGAACAGAGAACTGGTCTACTGTTCTCAAACAACCAAGTGAGACAGTAAGACGTCACTCAGTTTTGACGTTAGAAGAACACATAGAACAGAGAACTGGTCTACTGTTCTCAAACAACCAAGTGAGACAGTAAGACGTCACTCAGTTTTGACGTTAGAAGAGCACATATAACAGAGAACTGGTCTACTGTTCTCAAACAACCAAGTGAGACAGTAAGACGTCACTCAGTTTTGACGTTAGAAGAGCACATAGAACAGAGAACTGGTCTACTGTTCTCAAACAACCAAGTGAGACAGTAAGACGTCACTCAGTTTTGACGTTAGAAGAACACATAGAACAGAGAACTGGTCTACTGTTCTCAAACAACCAAGTGAGACAGTAAGACGTCACTCAGTTTTGACGTTAGAAGAGCACATACAATAACAGAGAACTGGTCTACTGTTCTCAAACAACCAAGTGAGACAGTAGGACGTCACTCAGTTTTGACGTTAGAAGAGCACATAGAACAGAGAACTGGTCTACTGTTCTCAAACAACCAAGTGAGACAGTAAGACGTCACTCAGTTTTGACGTTAGAAGAGCACATAGAACAGAGAACTGGTCTACTGTTCTCAAACAACCAAGTGAGACAGTAAGACGTCACTCAGTTTTGACGTTAGAAGAGCACATAGAACAGAGAACTGGTCTACTGTTCTCAAACAACCAAGTGAGACAGTAAGACGTCACTCAGTTTTGACGTTAGAAGAACACATAGAACAGAGAACTGGTCTACTGTTCTCAAACAACCAAGTGAGACAGTAAGACGTCACTCAGTTTTGACGTTAGAAGAGCACATATAACAGAGAACTGGTCTACTGTTCTCAAACAACCAAGTGAGACAGTAGGACGTCACTCAGTTTTGACGTTAGAAGAGCACATAGAACAGAGAACTGGTCTACTGTTCTCAAACAACCAAGTGAGACAGTAAGACGTCACCAGTTTCTGACGTTAGAAGAGCACATATAACAGAGAACTGGTCTACTGTTCTCAAACAACCAAGTGAGACAGTAAGACGTCACTCAGTTTTGACGTTAGAAGAGCACATAGAACAGAGAACTGGTCTACTGTTCTCAAACAACCAAGTGAGACAGTAAGACGTCACTCAGTTTTGACGTTAGAAGAGCACATAGAACAGAGAACTGGTCTACTGTTCTCAAACAACCAAGTGAGACAGTAGGACGTCACCAGTTTTGACGTTAGAAGAGCACATATAACAGAGAACTGGTCTACTGTTCTCAAACAACCAAGTGAGACAGTAAGACGTCACTCAGTTTTGACGTTAGAAGAGCACATAGAACAGAGAACTGGTCTACTGTTCTCAAACAACCAAGTGAGACAGTAGGACGTCACACAGTTTTGACGTTAGAAGAGCACATAGAACAGAGAACTGGTCTACTGTTCTCAAACAACCAAGTGAGACAGTAGGACGTCACTCAGTTTTGACGTTAGAAGAGCACATATAACAGAGAACTGGTCTACTGTTCTCAAACAACCAAGTGAGACAGTAAGACGTCACTCAGTTTTGACGTTAGAAGAGCACATAGAACAGAGAACTGGTCTACTGTTCTCAAACAACCAAGTGAGACAGTAGGACGTCACTCAGTTTTGACGTTAGAAGAGCACATAGAACAGAGAACTGGTCTACTGTTCTCAAACAACCAAGTGAGACAGTAAGACGTCACTCAGTTTTGACGTTAGAAGAGCACATAGAACAGAGAACTGGTCTACTGTTCTCAAACAACCAAGTGAGACAGTAGGACGTCACACAGTTTTGACGTTAGAAGAGCACATAGAACAGAGAACTGGTCTACTGTTCTCAAACAACCAAGTGAGACAGTAGGACGTCACTCAGTTTGACGTTAGAAGAGCACATATAACAGAGAACTGGTCTACTGTTCTCAAACAACCAAGTGAGACAGTAAGACGTCACTCAGTTTTGACGTTAGAAGAGCACATAGAACAGAGAACTGGTCTACTGTTCTCAAACAACCAAGTGAGACAGTAGGACGTCACCCAGTTTTGACGTTAGAAGAGCACATAGAACAGAGAACTGGTCTACTGTTCTCAAACAACCAAGTGAGACAGTAAGACGTCACTCAGTTTTGACGTTAGAAGAGCACATAGAACAGAGAACTGGTCTACTGTTCTCAAACAACAAAGTGAGACAGTAGGACGTCACTCAGTTTTGACGTTAGAAGAGCACATATAACAGAGAACTGGTCTACTGTTCTCAAACAACCAAGTGAGACAGTAAGACGTCACCAGTTTTGACGTTAGAAGAGCACATAGAACAGAGAACTGGTCTACTGTTCTCAAACAACCAAGTGAGACAGTAGGACGTCACTTAGTTTTGACGTTAGAAGAGCACATAGAACAGAGAACTGGTCTACTGTTCTCAAACAACCAAGTGAGACAGTAAGACGTCACTCAGTTTTGACGTTAGAAGAGCACATAGAACAGAGAACTGGTCTACTGTTCTCAAACAACCAAGTGAGACAGTAAGACGTCACTCAGTTTTGACGTTAGAAGAGCACATAGAACAGAGAACTGGTCTACTGTTCTCAAACAACCAAGTGAGACAGTAGGACGTCACCAGTTTTGACGTTAGAAGAGCACATAGAACAGAGAACTGGTCTACTGTTCTCAAACAACCAAGTGAGACAGTAAGACGTCACTCAGTTTTGACGTTAGAAGAGCACATAGAACAGAGAACTGGTCTACTGTTCTCAAACAACCAAGTGAGACAGTAGGACGTCACTCAGTTTTGACGTTAGAAGAGCACATAGAACAGAGAACTGGTCTACTGTTCTCAAACAACCAAGTGAGACAGTAAGACGTCACTCAGTTTTGACGTTAGAAGAGCATATAGAACAGAGAACTGGTCTACTGTTCTCAAACAACCAAGTGAGACAGTAAGACGTCACTCAGTTCTGACGTTAGAAGAGCACATATACAGAGAACTGGTCTACTGTTCTCAAACAACCAAATGAGACAGTAAGACGTCACCAGTCAAACAACCAAGTGAGACAGTAAGACGTCAGTTTTGACGTTAGAAATCAAATCCTTCTCATGAGACGGGTTTAAATTAACATCTATAAACATGGCATGTTTGGTAAATGGTTTAACTCAACATTTTCGTTACGTAAATAATTATTTGTTCAATTGGTAAGAAAACCTTTTCTCTCTCATTAACTCCACGAACGTTTTCCAGCTGTTGTACTCACGACTGTCGCCGACCTGGCCAGGTGGGTCAAGGCGTTCGACTCGTAATCCGAGGGTGGCGGGTTCGAATCCCTGTCGCAACAAACATGCTCGCTGTTTCAATTCCACTATTCGTTGGTAAAGGAGTAGCCCAAGAGTTGGCGGTGGGTGGTGATGACTAGCCGCCTCCCTCTAGCCTTACACTGCAAAATGTAGGGATGGTTAGCGCAGATAGCTTTCGTTTAGCTTTGCGCGAAATTCAAAAAAACAAACAAACTCATGACTGTTACGTATACGTTTGCTTTGACTCGTACCGTCAGGTGGCGTCACCTTGCACCAAAATGCACGTGAATGTAAAATGATAGTGGGTTCTGTATTCGATCTAACCGTGATTTGAAACCTTACTTTAGTGTAATACTGTAAACGTTCTAAGAACTCTTCTCTGGGTGATTGATGGATACGCCATGAAAATCTTCCGGTAATGGAATCTTCACGACTTCCTTCTGATGTAGAGCGAACTACAGGCGCGTGTACGTTATGTAATTACGTTATAATTGTGCGTCTGTGTAGAGTGCTCCCTTAAATCGGGATGGAACTGTAACGTCAAAGTGTTAAAGAATGACATAAACTTAATTAATAAATATATTTTGTTTTCGACATTACAAGTTCTGATTAACTTTATAATGCTGTTTCTACACGTAGTGATGGTAAGTAGGCTTAAACAGAAATCTATTACAAATACATTATTGACATCTTAAAGGAACAATACAGATTTCTCTTACAATATAGCAGTTAATTAGAAACAATTTAGAGAATAATGAATATAGAAAGGTTTGAGTAACGATAGTGCACTTGTTTCATATTTAATTAAATAATAATTTCCAGTGAGTAAGGCTTAGTCACTGTCTGCTTAAATATCTGTCTGCTGCTACTAAGGAGAAATTAAAAGTGTCTGAAGTGGGAGATTTTAGCAAGAACGTGGCGTTTTCACTTTAATAATTAAACCTAATTTCGAGAAAACTTACGACGGAAAGATTTGGTTTGTAATAATAAAGTAACGTCTTTATATTGAAGACGTAATAAGTTTGATGCTGACCGACAGGAAATGTTACCAACTGTATCAACGGTATTCCTGGGTTGGAAAAAATTAGGAACTTAAGTTGCGATGTTTAGATTTCTGACAACCAGTAATTCAGAGGGAAATTAAACCAATTGTAATATTAATCAAAACAAGATAAAAATAGATAAATTATTTTAAAATACGGACTCGCTACACTGTGACCTTGATCGAACTCGTGGGAGAACAACGCTTGCGCATAAAGTCGAATCCAGGTAATGCCGACGCAAGAAAATATCCTGGCGCCATGGGCGGTACAACAATAGTGTTACTGACGGTTCAGTCACAGTGAAGGGAGAGTTAGGCCTAAACTGTTCATCTCTCTCTCTCTTTTTTTTTTCTTCTTCACAACTTTGCAGCTAATGGTAAGCACAACTACGTTTAGTTCCATCGCGTGGCCCGAGCAGAAATTTGAATTAGCTGCTTGACTCACTATTTCGATGTTATGTTTTCTATCTGCGCCTTCGTTATTGGCCTGTAAACGTAGCTATAAAACCAAACATTTTCGTGCAAAGACTTTACTTACTTGGTCGTTGATGAAAGGTGCGTAGAAAATCGTGCTAGGAAGAACATTAGTTCACCATTCATTACGTTTTGTTTGTTTTAGTTATATCGATAAAGGAAACCTATATATGTTCCTTTCCCATGCAAAACACTGAAAAACGTCTTTCTATTATATTATGAATTCAGAAACTTTTCCATTGATACATAAACATCGTCAGCGGTTTTTCTATCCAGACAGCAGCTGTATTTCTTTCCACACTCAGCTATCATGATACGCTGAACAATGATCGTTTAGTTAATTTTCAATATTAAAGAGAAACTTTAGTTTATTCAACAATTATCACGATACTCAAAACACTCAAGCTACAAGTACTGAACCCGTATTTGGATGAGACGAGTAGAGCTGTTTTATATCGTAAGGTTTCAGATACTGGCTCTCAGAAGGTGAACTTAACGGAAACTCAATGAAGAGATTAAACTTTTGGGGATTAACTTAACAGAAACTTAGTGAGATTAAACGTTTTGTGGGTTAACTTAACAGAAACTCAATGGAGATTAAACGTTTTGAGAGTTGACTTAACGGAGATTAAACGTTTTGTGGGTTAACTTAACAGAAACTCAGTGAGATTAAAACGTTTTGAGGGTTAATTTAACAGAAACTTAGTGGAGATTAAACGTTTTGAGGGTTAACTTAACAGAAACTCAGTGGAGATTAAACGTTTTGAGGGTTAACTTAACAGAAACTCAATGAAGAGATTAAACTTTTGGGGATTAACTTAACAGAAACTTAGTGGAGATTAAACTTTTGAGGGTTAACTTAACAGAAACTCAATGAAGAGATTAAACTTTTGGGGATTAACTTAACAGAAACTTAGTAGAAATTAAACGTTTTGAGAGTTGACTTAACGGAGATTAAACGTTTTGCAGGTTAACTTAACAGAAACTTAGTGGAGATTAAACGTTTGAGGGTTAACTTAACAGAAACTCAGTGGAGATTAAACGTTTTGAGGGTTAACTTAACAGAAACTTAGTGGAGATTAAACTTTTGGGGATTAACTTAACAGAAACTTAGTAGAAATTAAACGTTTTGAGAGTTGACTTAACGGAGATTAAACGTTTTGAGGGTTAACTTAACAGAAACGCAATGAAGAGATTAAACTTTTGGGGATTAACCTAACAGAAACTTAGTGGAGATTAAACGTTTTGAGAGTTAACTTAACAGAAACTTAGTGGAGATTAAACGTTTTGAGGGTTAATTTAACAGAAACTCAGTGGAGATTAAACATTTTGTGGGTTAACTTAACAGAAACTCAGTGGAGATTAAACCTTTGGGGATTAACTTAACAGAAACTTAGTAGAAATTAAACATTTTGAGAGTTGACTTAACGGAGATTAAACGTTTTGTGGGTTAACTTAACAGAAACTTAGTGGAGATTAAACTTTTGGGGATTAACTTAACAGAAACTTAGTAGAAATTAAACGTTTTGAGAGTTGACTTAACGGAGATTAAACGTTTTGTGGGTTAACTTAATGGAACCTTAGTGGAGATTAATTGTTTTGAGGGTTAACTTAACAGAAGCTCAGTGGAGATTAAACGTTTTGAGGGTTAACTTAACAGAAACTTAGTGGAAATAAACGTTTTGAGGGTTAACTTAACGAGATTAAACATTTTGAGGGTTAACTTAACGGAAACTTAGTGAGATTAAACGTTTTGAGGGTTAACTTAACAGAAACCCAGTGGAGATTAAACTTTGGGGATTAACTTAACAGAAACTTAGTAGAAATTAAACGTTTTGAGAGTTGACTTAACGGAGACTAAACGTTTGTGGGTTAACTCTAATGGAACCTTAGTGGAGATTAATTGTTTGAGGGTTAACTAACAGAAGCTCAGTGGAGATTAAACGTTTTGAGGGTTAACTTAACAGAAACTTAGTGGAAATAAACGTTTTGAGGGTTAACTAACGAGATTAAACATTTGAGGGTTAACTTAACGGAAACTTAGTGGAGATTAAACGTTTTGAGGGTTAACTTAACAGAAACTTAGTGGAAATAAACGTTTTGGGGTTAACTTTAAAGAAACGTTTCCTACTCAAAACGTTCTGCGGGTATAGTTAAGAGAACTTATCCTAGATTTAACGTTTTGTGGTTAAGTTGGCAGGAAATACTTTGAACACTTAGCTTAAAGATAACTTCTTCTAGTTAAAATCAAGGTCGTTGTGATATCTTGTAGCTTCCAAACCAGTTTTGAACCTTGATAAAAGAATAACAAACAATAACAAAAGTGCTTGTACAAGGAACGACAAACAAACCACAACAATAAGTGATGTACAAGGACGACAAACAAACCACAACGATAAGTAATGTACAAGGAACGACAAACACATCATAACGATAAGTAATGTACAAGGAACGACAAACAAACCATAACGATGAGTAATGTACAGGAAACGACAAACACATCATAACGATAAGTAATGTACAAGGAACGACAAACAAACCATAACGATAAGTAATGTACAAGGAACGACAAACAAACCATAACGATAAGTTATGTACAAGGAACGACAAACAAAGCATAACATAAAGTAATGTACAAGGAACGACAAACAAACCATAATGATAAGTAATGTACAAGGAACGACAAACAACCCACAACGACAAGTAATGTACAAGGAACGACAAACACATCATAACGATAAGTAATGTACAAGGAACGACAAACAAACAATAACAAAAAGGCTTGTACAAGGAACGACAAACAAACCACAATAAGTAATGTACAGGAACGACAAACAAACTATAACGATAAGTTATGTACAAGGAACGACAAACAAACCATAACATAAAGTAATGTACAAGGAACGACAAACAAACCACAACGATAAGTAATGTACAAGGAACGACAAACAAAACCATAACGATAAGTAATGTACAAGGAACGACAAACAAACCACAACGATAAGTAATGTACAAGGAACGACAAACAAACCACAACGATAAGTAATGTACAAGGAACGACAAACAAACCATAACGATAAGTAATGTACAAGGAACGACAAACAAACCACAACGATAAGTAATGTACAAGGAACGACAAACAAACCACAACGATAAGTTATGTAGGAACGACAAACAAAGCATAACATAAAGTAATGTACAGGGAACGACAAACAAACAACGATGAGTAATGTAAGGAACGACAACAAAACCATAACATAGAATAAGTAATGATAAAGGAACACAAACATAATAATATGGAACGATAAACAAACGAAGAATGAGGA
Source organism: Tachypleus tridentatus (assembly GCF_004210375.1). Classification (NCBI taxonomy): domain Eukaryota; kingdom Metazoa; phylum Arthropoda; class Merostomata; order Xiphosura; family Limulidae; genus Tachypleus; species Tachypleus tridentatus. The sequence continues at coordinate 185,193,491 of NC_134825.1, read as the reverse complement.
ATACAGAAATGGACAATGGCAAGGAACAAAATAAATGTAATGGAACGACAAATAAAAGTAATGGACAAATAACGACAGTGGAACGATAAACAAAGGAACGAACAAAAAGTAATGTACAAGGAATGGACAAACAAACAACAACGATAAACAGTAATGTACAAGGAACGACAAACAAACCACAACGATAAGTAATGTACAAGGAACGACAAACACATCATAACGATAAGTAATGTACAAGGAACGACAAACAAACCATAACGATAAGTAATGTACAAGGAACGACAAACAAACCATAACAACGATAAGTAATGTACAAGGAACGACAAACAAACCATAACGATAAGTAATGTACAAGGAACGACAAACACATCATAACGATAAGTTATGTACAAGGAACGACAAACAAACCATAACGAAAAGTTATGTACAAGGAACGACAAACAAACCATAACGATAAGTAATGTACAAGGAACTACAAACAAACCATAACGATAAGTTATGTACAAGGAACGACAAACAAAGCATAACATAAAGTAATGTACAAGGAACGACAAACAAACCACAACGGATAAGTAATGTACAAGGAACGACAAACAAACCATAACGATAAGTAATGTACAAGGAACGACAAACAAACCATAACGATAAGTAATGTACAAGGAACGACAAACAAATCACAACGATAAGTAATGTACAAGGAACGACAAACAAACCACAATAATAAGTAATGTACAAGGAACGACAAACAAACCATAACGACAAGTAATGTACAATGAACGACAAGGATATCATAACGATAAGTAATGTACAAAGAACGATAAATAAACCATTACGATAAGTAATGTACAAGGAACGACAAACAAACCACAACGATAAGGAATGGATAAGGAACGACAAACAAACCATAACGATAAGTAAGTAATGTACAGGGAACGACAAACACATCATAACGATAAGTAATGTACAAGGGAACGATAAACATAATCAGGAACGATAAATAATGTACAAGGAACGACAAACAAACCACAACGACAAGCAATGAACAAGGAACGACAAACAAACCATAACGATAAGTAATGTACAAGGAACGACAAACAAACCACAACAATAAGTAATGTACAAGGAACGACAAACAAATGGACAACGATAATTTATGTACAAGGAACGACAAACAAACCATAACGATAAGTAATGTACAAGGAACGACAAACAAAGCATAACATAAAGTCGTGTACAAGAAATGAGAAACAATTTAAAAAAAAGAGAAGTTTATTTGATAGAAACCAGGGGAAAATTGTTTTCAGTATCGGTCAATAAAAATACGTAATATCGACTTATGATTCATACTTGACCCTTACTCGCTCCTGGCGGTAAAGAATGTCCGTTGATTCTCTGGGAAACAAGTGAATGTTTTGATAACTACGTTAGAAAAGTATGACCTTTGTACTTTGTACTCCAGATAAGAGAACTATCATTGTAACCGGCGTATAGATTTTATGGCATTTTCAGGGTAATTATCATTGTAACCGACGTATAGATTTTGTGGCATTTTCAGGGTAACTATCATTGTAATCGACGTATAGATTTTGTGGCATTTTCAGGGTAACTATCATTGTAATCGACGTATAGATTTTGTGGCATTTTCAGGGTAACTATCATTGTAACCGACGTATAGATTTTGTGGCATTTTCAGGGTAACTATCATTGTAATCGACGTATAGATTTTGTGGCATTTTCAGGGTAACTATCATTGTAATCGACGTATAGATTTTGTGGCATTTTCAGGGTAACTATCATTGTAATCGACGTATAGATTTTGTGGCATTTTCAGGGTTATTATATTAAAATGTTTGATATTTTAATATTTACAAAGGCGAAACGTCGGTTGAGAGAAACGTTTCATAATCTGAAGTGTAAAGGTATCTTTTTCTCTAAATTTATTACCAAAATGTGTACATTCCTCCAGTATTCACTAGAACGTTTCCCATACAACATAAAATGGACTGGTGCACTGTTGATGGACACGTGTATTTAAAACGTTTCACATACAACATAAAATGGACTGGTGCACTGTAGATGGACACGTGTATTTAAAACGTTTCACATACAACATAAAATGGACTGGTGCACTGTAGATGGACACGTGTATTTAAAACTTTTCACATACAACATAAAATGGACTGGTGCACTGTAGATGGACACGTGTATTTAAAACGTTTCACATACAACATAAAATGGACTGATGCACTGTAGATGGACACGTGTATTTAAAACGTTTCACATACAACATAAAATGGACTGATGCACTGTAGATGGACACGTGTATTTAAAACGTTTCACATACAACATAAAATGGACTGGTGCACTGTAGATGGACACGTGTATTTAAAACGTTTCACATACAACATAAAATGGACTGATGCACTGTAGATGGACACGTGTATTTAAAACGTTTCACATACAACATAAAATGGACTGGTGCTCTGTAGATGGACACGTGTATTTAAAACGTTTCACATACAACATAAAATGGACTGATGAACTGTTGATGGGAACGTGTAATAAAAACGTTTCACATACAACATAAAATGGACTAATAATACACTGTTGATGGACACGTGTATTTAAACGTTTCACATACAACATAAAATGGACTGATGCACTGTTGATGGGCACGTGTATTTAAAACGTTTCACATACAACATAAAATGGACTGATGCACTGTAGATGGACACGTGTATTTAAAACGTTTCACATACAACATAAAATTGGACTGGTGCTCTGTAGATGGACACGTGTATTTAAAACGTTTCACATACAACATAAAATGGACTGATGCACTGTAGATGGACACGTGTATTTAAAACGTTTCACATACAACATAAAATGGACTGGTGCTCTGTAGATGGACACGTGTATTTAAAACGTTTCACATACAACATAAAATGAACTGGTGTGTAGATGGACACGTGTATTTAAAACGTTTCAACATACAACATAAAATGGACTGGTGCATTGTAGATGGACACGTGTATTTAAAACGTTTCACATACAACATAAAATGGACTGGTGCACTGTTGATGGACACGTGTATTTAAAACGTTTCACATACAAACATAAAATGGACTGATGCACTGTTGATGGGCACGTGTATTTAAAAACGTTTTACATACAACACAAAATGGACTGATGCATTGTTGATGGGCACGAGTATTAAAAATCGTTTCAACATACAACATAAAATGGACTGGTGCACTGTAGATGGACACGTGTATTTAAAACGTTTCACATACAACATAAAATGGACTGGTGCACTGTAGATGGACACGTGTATTTAAAACGTTTCACATACAACATAAAATGGACTGATGCACTGTTGATGGACACGTGTATTTAAAACGTTTCACATACAACATAAAATGGACTGATGCACTGTTGATGGGCACGTGTATTTAAAACGTTTCACATACAACATGTAATGGACTGATGCACTGTTGATGGGCACGTGTATTTAAAACGTTTCACATACAACATAAAATGGACTGGTGCACTGAAGATGGACACGTGTATTTAAAACGTTTCACAACAACATAAAATGGACTGATGAACTGTAGATGGACACGTGTATTTAAAACGTTTCACATACAACATAAAATGGACTGATGCACTGTTGATGGGCACGTGTATTTAAAACGTTTCACATACAACATAAAATGGACTGGTGCACTGTAGATGGACACGTGTATTTAAAACGTTTCACATACAACATAAAATGGACTGATGAACTGTAGATGGACACGTGTATTTAAAACGTTTCACATACAACATAAAATGGATTGATGCACTGTTGATGGGCACGTGTATTTAAAACGTTTCACATACAACATAAAATGGACTGGTGCTCTGTAGATGGACACGTATATTTAAAACGTTTCACATACAACATAAAATGGACTGATGAACTGTTGATGGGCACGTGTACAGAAGACAAAATAAAACAGTATTTTAAAAAATACATCTCCTAGCAGGTAAAGAACAAATCGACTTTTAATAATACATTCTTACATTAGAAACACTGTATTCGAGTGTGCATGTCCACCAAACAAGAGACAAAATGAGACTAAATGACTACCCGTTTATTTAGTGTTTTTATATTTATTTTCATTTAGTGGACTACGAGTCGAGAGCTTTAACCACCTGGTCGTAGCCGCAGGCCTAACTGTTCATGAGTTAATAAAATAAATCCTAAACGAATTTTAAACACCTTTTAGTACCATAAGCTAATATCGACTTGTCTTTTTACTATTGCATATTTTATTAATAAAGTCTCTATTCACAAGAGATTCTTAGCTGTAATTGGTCAATTTATATTTGGTTTTGAATATCAAACCTTCATATAGAAGCAGTTATAATTAGTGATGATTTGTGTTACGTTTGTTACATGACTTCGATTTAGAACGAGTATCGAATGTTATTAATGTTAGTTTTGTTTACTGACAAATAGTTTAAGCCTTTTTAACAAAATGGACACAAAGCTAAGAATATACTTTTTCTAATGACCGTATTTAGTCTTCGCCTCAGGAGATAATAGAGGACTGAGTGACTTACCTATGAAATAACAACGAATCGCATTGGTACTTACCTAAAAGAAACAAAAAATAAAACAAACATTAATTGTGGCTTTTTTGGATGAATTACTTTTATGAGCTAAAAGACAGTAAAATAGATGAACATATAACAAGTTATTTGTCCTACCACATTAAGTGACCATACGTGTTTTATCGAGGCTAGTATATTTACTCAATTGTGTCAAAGTTAAGGGCTCAGTGGTTGAGGAGTTCACAACCTTTGCAACCCCGTCGTTCGATTCTCCTCTCCTCCCACCAAACATGTTCGTCCTTTCAGCCCTGGGGTATTATAATGTGACGATCAGTCTCACTATTCGTTAGTAAAAGAGTAGCCCAAGATGTTGCGGTGGGTAGTAATCAGTAGTTGCCTTCCTCTAATATTACACTGCTAAATTAGGGTTAGCTAGTGCAGACAGCCTCGAGTAGCTTTGTGTGAAATTCAAACAAACTTCTGTCTGGTCGAACACGTCGTATCTTTGAAAGCTGTGGAAGTGAATTCGATAAACGAATATTCAGTAATTATTTTGAATAATTGCCAGTTTCCACTGTTTTGCCAAAGTTGTCAAGGGAATGGTGACTTCGAAGTCTATAGGACCTTATTATAAGAAGAACCCAACCAGTTACTTGTCCGTCCACGCCATTCGTGTTGGGCTTGGTTAAGTTGTCAGCGTGCCGAGAGCGGGTCGAAGAGTCTCGCAGTGATAAACGACTGGACTCTCCCTTGTGAATGAGTTAGCTGTTATAATTTGGTTAGAGACGTGTCAGTCAGATCTACTGACTGAACGTATTGAGAATTACGGAAAGTTAATTGATTTTTCCTACGTGTATCATAAGCGGGAATTGTAAGGAAACAATATAACATGCCACAGAGATCTAAAATATGACATGCCACAGAGATAAAAACATAAATATGCCACAGAGATCTAAATCATAACATGCCACAGAGATCTAAAATTTAACATGCCACAGAGATCTAAAATATAACATGCCACAGAGATCTAAAATATAACATGCCACAGAGATCTAAAATATGACATGCCACAGAGATATATAAATATGACATGCCACAGAGATCTAAAACATAACATGCCACAGAGATCTAAATCATAACATGCCACAGAGATCTAAAATATAACATGCCACAGAGATCTAAAATATAACATGCCACAGAGATCTAAAAATATGACATGCCACAGAGATCTAAAACATAACATGCCACAGAGATCTAAATCATAACATGCCACAGAGATCTAAAATATAACATGCCACAGAGACTCAAAATATAACATGCCACAGAGATCTAAAATATAACATGCCACAGATATCTAAAATATAACATGCCACAGAGATCTAAAATATAACATGCCACAGAGATCTAAAACATGACATGCCACAGAGATCTAAAAATATAACATGCCACAGAGATCTAAAAAAAAAATATAACATGCCACAGAGATCTAAAATATAACATGCTACTGAGATCTAAAACATAACATGCCACAGAGATCTAAAACATATATATGCCATGTATCTAAAACATAACATGCCACACAGATCTAAAGAATCTAAATTCAGTACTAACATATATTTTTCTTTATTTTGCAAATCTGTTAGTTCAAAGATCTATTTGTATTCCCATAAACGGCACTGATTAATTCTAGTTTATATAATAAGACAAATCTTTTAACTACGTTAATTCGATATTTATGTTGTTGTTTTTTTAATTTCGCGCAAAGTTACACGAGGGCTGTCTGCGCTAGCTGTCCCTAATTTAGCAGTGTAAGACTAGAGGGAAGGCGCGACTAGTCATCACCACCCACCGCCACATACCCGTAGGGCAGAGTACAA
>NC_134825.1:185119200-185186515 GCF_004210375.1 Tachypleus tridentatus | reverse complement strand
TTTGTTTTCCCAGAAACCAGGGCAAACTGAGTAATGTGAAAAAATACGTGAACGATTTTGTGCTTAATCCATTAATTTTACGCTATATTAAATAGAGTGTCCACAGGATTCATTCCTGAGAATAGAAATAGAGGGCGCGGCAAGTGCCAGTCTGTGTGTAAAGAAAGGGTTAATATATTATCAACCCGTTTATAGGCTACTTTTATTAGATGTATATATTGAATTTTCCGTTTCAAAGCAAAAGGCTTAAGATATCAGTAAATATTATTATTTCTATTTCTTGACAGGAACCCCAACAGTCGTTTCATATAGCAATACAGTCACTATCTGTGCATGAACCCGGAAGCAATTGTACATCTTAATTACATCAGGAATATACTTTTTTATTTTTTCGTTTCGCCTCGGTTGTCGTTAAGCGCAAAACATAATTGTACTCTGCCCACCACGGGTATGTGGCGGTGGGTGGTGATGACTAGTCGCCTTCCCTCTAGTCTTACACTGCTTCTAAATTAGGGACAGCTAGCGCAGACAGCCCTCGTGTAACTTTGCGCGAAATTAAAAAAACAACAACAAATATATCGAATTAACGTAGTTAAAAGATTTGTCTTATTATATAAACTAGAATTAATCAGTGCCGTTTATGGGAATACAAATAGATCTTTTGAACTAACAGATTTGCAAAATAAGAAAAATATATGTTAGTACTTCAGAATTTAGATTCTTTAGATCTGTGTGGCATGTTATGTTTTAGATCTTTATGGCATATTATGTTTTAGATCTCTGTGGCATGTTATGTTTTAGATCTCAGTAGCATGTTATATTTTAGATCTCTGTGGCATGTTATATTTTAGATCTCTGTGGCATGTTATATTTTAGATCTCTGTGGCATGTCATGTTTTAGATCTCTGTGGCATGTTATATTTTAGATCTCTGTGGCATGTTATATTTTAGATATCTGTGGCATGTTATATTTTAGATCTCTGTGGCATGTTATATTTTAGATCTCTGTGGCATGTTATATTTTAGATCTCTGTGGCATGTTATGATTTAGATCTCTGTGGCATGTTATGTTTTAGATCTCTGTGGCATGTCATATTTTAGATCTCTGTGGCATGTTATATTTTAGATCTCTGTGGCATGTTATATTTTAGATCTCTGTGGCATGTTATGATTTAGATCTCTGTGGCATGTTATGTTTTAGATCTCTGTGGCATGTCATATTTTATATCTCTGTGGCATGTCATATTTTAGATCTCTGTGGCATGTTATATTTTAGATCTCTGTGGCATGTTATATTTTAGATCTCTGTGGCATGTTAAATTTTAGATCTCTGTGGCATGTTATGATTTAGATCTCTGTGGCATGTTATGTTTTAGATCTCTGTGGCATGTCATATTTTAGATCTCTGTGGCATGTTATATTGTTTCCTTACAATTCCCAACTTATGATACACGTAGGAAAAATCAATTAACTTTCCGTAATTCTCAATACGTTCAGTCAGTAGATCTGACTGACACGTCTCTAACCAAATTATAACAGCTAACTCATTCACAAGGGAGAGTCCAGTCGTTTATCACTGCGAGACTCTTCGACCCGCTCTCGGCACGCTGACAACTTAACCAAGCCCAACACGAATGGCGTGGACGGACAAGTAACTGGTTGGGTTCTTCTTATAATAAGGTCCTATAGACTTCGAAGTCACCATTCCCTTGACAACTTTGGCAAAACAGTGGAAACTGGCGAATTATTCAAAATAATTACTGAATATTCGTTTATCGAATTCACTTCCACAGCTTTCAAAGATACGACGCGTGTTCGACCAGACAGAAGTTTGTTTGAATTTCACACAAAGCTACTCGAGGGCTGTCTGCACTAGCTAACCCTAATTTAGCAGTGTAATATTAGAGGGAAGGCAACTACTGATTACTACCCACCGCAACATCTTGGGCTACTCTTTTACTAACGAATAGTGAGACTGATCGTCACATTATAATACCCCCAGGGCTGAAAAGGACGAACATGTTTGGTGGGAGGAAGAGGAATCGAACCTGCGACCCAAAGGTTGCGAGTTGAACTCCTCAACCACTGAGCCCTTAACTTTGACACAATTAGTCGTAATATACTAGCCTCGATAAAACACGTATGGTCACTTAATGTGGTAGGACAAATAACTTGTTATATGTTCATCTATTTTACTGTCTTTAGCTCATAAAGTAATTCATCCAAAAAAGCCACAATTAATGTTTGTTTTATTTTTTGTTTCTTTTAGGTAAGTACCAATGCGATTCGTTGTTATTTCATAGGTAAGTCACTCAGTCCTCTATTATCTCCTGAGGCGAAGACTAAATACGGTCATTAGAAAAAGTATATTCTTAGCTTTGTGTCCATTTTGTTAAAAAGGCTTAAACTATTTGTCAGTAAACAAAACTAACTCATTAATAACATTCGATACTCGTTCCTAAATCGAAGTCATGTAACAAACGTAACACAAATCATCACTAATTATAACTGCTTCTATATGAAGGTTTGATATTCAAAACCAAATATAAATTGACCAATTACAGCTAAGAATCTCTTGTGAACAGAGACTTTATTAATAAAATATGCAATAGTAAAAGACAAGTCGATATTAGCTTATAGTACTAAAAAGGTGTTTAAAATTCGTTTAGGATTTATTTTATTAACATGAACAGTTAGGCCCGGCTACGGCCAGGTGGTTAAAGCTCTCGACTCGTAGTCCACTAAATGAAAATAAATATAAAAAACACTAAATAAACGGGTAGTCATTTAGTCTCATTTTGTCTCTTGTTTGGTGGACATGCACACTCGAATACAGTGTTTCTAATGTAAGAATGTATTATTAAAAAGTCGATTTGTTCTTTACCTGCTAGGAGATGTATTTGTTAAAATACTGTTTTATTTTGTCTTCTGTACACGTGCCCATCAACAGTTCATCAGTCCATTTTATGTTGTATGTGAAACGTTTTAAATATACGTGTCCATCTACAGAGCACCAGTCCATTTTATGTTGTATGTGAAACGTTTTAAATACACGTGCCCATCAACAGTGCATCAGTCCATTTTATGTTGTATGTGAAACGTTTTAAATACACGTGTCCATCTACAGTTCATCAGTCCATTTTATGTTGTATGTGAAACGTTTTAAATACACGTGTCCATCTACAGTGCACCAGTCCATTTTATGTTGTATGTGAAACGTTTTAAATACACGTGCCCATCAACAGTGCATCAGTCCATTTTATGTTGTATGTGAAACGTTTTAAATACACGTGTCCATCTACAGTTCATCAGTCCATTTTATGTTGTATGTGAAACGTTTTAAATACACGTGTCCATCTACAGTGCACCAGTCCATTTTATGTTGTATGTGAAACGTTTTAAATACACGTGCCCATCAACAGTGCATCAGTCCATTTTGTGTTGTATGTGAAACGTTTTAAATACACGTGCCCATCAACAGTGCATCAGTCCATTTTATGTTGTATGTGAAACGTTTTAAATACACGTGTCCATCAACAGTGCATCAGTCCATTTTATGTTGTATGTGAAACGTTTTAAATACACGTGTCCATCTACAGTGCACCAGTCCATTTTATGTTGTATGTGAAACGTTTTAAATACACGTGTCCATCTACAGTGCACCAGTCCATTTTATGTTGTATGTGAAACGTTTTAAATACACGTGCCCATCAACAGTGCATCAGTCCATTTTATGTTGTATGTAAAACGTTTTAAATACACGTGCCCATCAACAGTGCATCAGTCCATTTTATGTTGTATGTGAAACGTTTTAAATACACGTGTCCATCAACAGTGCACCAGTCCATTTTATGTTGTATGTGAAACGTTTTAAATACACGTGTCCATCTACAGTGCACCAGTCCATTTTATGTTGTATGTGAAACGTTTTAAATACACGTGTCCATCTACAGCGCACCAGTTCATTTTATGTTGTATGTGAAACGTTTTAAATACACGTGTCCATCTACAGAGCACCAGTCCATTTTATGTTGTATGTGAAACGTTTTAAATACACGTGTCCATCTACAGTGCATCAGTCCATTTTATGTTGTATGTGAAACGTTTTAAATACACGTGTCCATCTACAGAGCACCAGTCCATTTTATGTTGTATGTGAAACGTTTTAAATACACGTGTCCATCTACAGTGCATCAGTCCATTTTATGTTGTATGTGAAACGTTTTAAATACACGTGCCCATCAACAGTGCATCAGTCCATTTTATGTTGTATGTGAAACGTTTTAAATACACGTGTCCATCAACAGTGCACCAGTCCATTTTATGTTGTATGTGAAACGTTTTAAATACACGTGCCCATCAACAGTGCATCAGTCCATTTTATGTTGTATGTGAAACGTTTTAAATACACGTGTCCATCTACAGTGCACCAGTCCATTTTATGTTGTATGTGAAACGTTTTAAATACACGTGTCCATCTACAGTGCATCAGTCCATTTTATGTTGTATGTGAAACGTTTTAAATACACGTGTCCATCTACAGTGCACCAGTCCATTTTATGTTGTATGTGAAACGTTTTAAATACACGTGTCCATCTACAGTGCATCAGTCCATTTTATGTTGTATGTGAAACGTTTTAAATACACGTGTCCATCTACAGTGCATCAGTCCATTTTATGTTGTATGTGAAACGTTTTAAATACACGTGTCCATCTACAGTGCACCAGTCCATTTTATGTTGTATGTGAAAAGTTTTAAATACACGTGTCCATCTACAGTGCACCAGTCCATTTTATGTTGTGTGTGAAACGTTTTAAATACACGTGTCCATCTACAGTGCACCAGTCCATTTTATGTTGTATGTGAAACGTTTTAAATACACGTGTCCATCAACAGTGCACCAGTCCATTTTATGTTGTATGGGAAACGTTCTAGTGAATACTGGAGGAATGTACACATTTTGGTAATAAATTTAGAGAAAAAGATACCTTTACACTTCAGATTATGAAACGTTTCTCTCAACCGACGTTTCGCCTTTGTAAATATTAAAATATCAAACATTTTAATGTAATAACCCTGAAAATGCCACAAAATCTATACGTCGATTACAATGATAGTTACCCTGAAAATGCCACAAAATCTATACGTCGATTACAATGATAGTTACCCTGAAAATGCCACAAAATCTATACGTCGATTACAATGATAGTTACCCTGAAAATGCCACAAAATCTATACGTCGATTACAATGATAGTTACCCTGAAAATGCCACAAAATCTATACGTCGATTACAATGATAGTTACCCTGAAAATGCCATAAAATCTATACGTCGATTACAATGATAGTTACCCTGAAAATGCCACAAAATCTATACGTCGGTTACAATGATAATTACCCTGAAAATGCCATAAAATCTATACGCCGGTTACAATGATAGTTCTCTTATCTGGAGTACAAAGTACAAAGGTCATACTTTTCTAACGTAGTTATCAAAACATTCACTTGTTTCCCAGAGAATCAACGGACATTCTTTACCGCCAGGGGGCGAGTAAGGGTCAAGTATGAATCATAAGTCGATATTACGTATTTTTATTGACCGATATTGAAAACAATTTTCCCCTGGTTTCTATCAATTAAACTTCTCTTTTTTTTTAAATTGTTTCTCATTTCTTGTACACGACTTTATGTTATGCTTTGTTTGTCGTTCCTTGTACATTACTTATCGTTATGGTTTGTTTGTCGTTCCTTGTACATAAATTATCGTTGTGATTTGTTTGTCGTTCCTTGTACATTACTTATTGTTGTGGTTTGTTTGTCGTTCCTTGTACATTACTTATCGTTATGGTTTGTTTGTCGTTCCTTGTACATTGCTTGTCGTTGTGGTTTGTTTGTCGTTCCTTGTACATAACTTATCGTTATGGTTTGTTTGTCGTTCCTTGTACATTACTTATCGTTATGATGTGTTTGTCGTTCCCTGTACATTACTTATCGTTATGGTTTGTTTGTCGTTCCTTGTACATTACTTATCGTTGTGGTTTGTTTGTCGTTCCTTGTACATTACTTATCGTTATGGTTTGTTTGTCGTTCTTTGTACATTACTTATCGTTATGATATGTTTGTCGTTCCTTGTACATTACTTGTCGTTGTGGTTTGTTTGTCGTTCCTTGTACATTACTTATTGTTGTGGTTTGTTTGTCGTTCCTTGTACATTACTTATCGTTGTGATTTGTTTGTCGTTCCTTGTACATTACTTATCGTTATGGTTTGTTTGTCGTTCCTTGTACATTACTTATCGTTATGGTTTGTTTGTCGTTCCTTGTACATTACTCATCCTTGTGGTTTGTTTGTCGTTCCTTGTACATTACTTTATGTTATGCTTTGTTTGTCGTTCCTTGTACATAACTTATCGTTATGGTTTGTTTGTAGTTCCTTGTACATTACTTATCGTTATGGTTTGTTTGTCGTTCCTTGTACATAACTTTTCGTTATGGTTTGTTTGTCGTTCCTTGTACATAACTTATCGTTATGATGTGTTTGTCGTTCCCTGTACATTACTTATCGTTATGGTTTGTTTGTCGTTCCTTGTACATTACTTATCGTTGTGGTTTGTTTGTCGTTCCTTGTACATTACTTATCGTTATGGTTTGTTTGTCGTTCCTTGTATATTACTTATCGTTATGATGTGTTTGTCGTTCCTTGTACATTACTTATCGTTGTGGTTTGTTTGTCGTTCCTTGTACATTACTTATTGTTGTGGTTTGTTTGTCGTTCCTTGTACAAGCCTTTTTGTTATGGTTTGTTTGTCGTTCCTTGTACATTACTTATCGTTATGATGTGTTTGTCGTTCCTTGTACATTACTTATCGTTGTGGTTTGTTTGTCGTTCCTTGTACATTACTTATCGTTATGATGTGTTTGTCGTTCCCTGTACATTACTTATCGTTATGGTTTGTTTGTCGTTCCTTGTACATTACTTATCGTTGTGGTTTGTTTGTCGTTCCTTGTACATTACTTATCGTTATGGTTTGTTTGTCGTTCCTTGTACATTACTTGTCGTTGTGGTTTGTTTGTCGTTCCTTGTACATTACTTATCGTTGTGGTTTGTTTGTCGTTCCTTGTACATTACTTATCGTTATGGTTTGTTTGTCGTTCCTTGTACATTACTCATCGTTGTGGTTTGTTTGTCGTTCCTTGTACATTACTTTATGTTATGCTTTGTTTGTCGTTCCTTGTACATAACTTATCGTTATAGTTTGTTTGTCGTTCCTTGTACATTACTTATTGTTGTGGTTTGTTTGTCGTTCCTTGTACAAGCCTTTTTGTTATTGTTTGTTTGTCGTTCCTTGTACATTACTTATCGTTATGATGTGTTTGTCGTTCCTTGTACATTACTTGTCGTTGTGGGTTGTTTGTCGTTCCTTGTACATTACTTATCATTATGGTTTGTTTGTCGTTCCTTGTACATTACTTTATGTTATGCTTTGTTTGTCGTTCCTTGTACATAACTTATCGTTATGGTTTGTTTGTCGTTCCTTGTACATTACTTATCGTTATGGTTTGTTTGTCGTTCCTTGTACATTACTTATCGTTATGATGTGTTTGTCGTTTCCTGTACATTACTCATCGTTATGGTTTGTTTGTCGTTCCTTGTACATTACTTATCGTTATGATGTGTTTGTCGTTCCTTGTACATTACTTATCGTTGTGGTTTGTTTGTCGTCCTTGTACATCACTTATTGTTGTGGTTTGTTTGTCGTTCCTTGTACAAGCACTTTTGTTATTGTTTGTTATTCTTTTATCAAGGTTCAAAACTGGTTTGGAAGCTACAAGATATCACAACGACCTTGATTTTAACTAGAAGAAAGTTATCTTTAAGCTAAGTGTTCAAAGAATATTTCCTGCCAACTTAACCACCAAAACGTTAAATCTAGGATAAGTTTCTCTTAACTATACCCGCAGAACGTTTTGAGTAGGAAACGTTTCTTTAAAGTTAACCCCCAAAACGTTTATTTCCACTAAGTTTCTGTTAAGTTAACCCTCAAAACGTTTAATCTCCACTAAGTTTCCGTTAAGTTAACCCTCAAAATGTTTAATCTCGTTAAGTTAACCCTCAAAACGTTTATTTCCACTAAGTTTCTGTTAAGTTAACCCTCAAAACGTTTAATCTCCACTGAGCTTCTGTTAAGTTAACCCTCAAAACAATTAATCTCCACTAAGGTTCCATTAAGTTAACCCACAAAACGTTTAATCTCCGTTAAGTCAACTCTCAAAACGTTTAATTTCTACTAAGTTTCTGTTAAGTTAATCCCCAAAAGTTTAATCTCCACTGAGTTTCTGTTAAGTTAACCCTCAAAACGTTTAATCTCCACTAAGTTTCCGTTAAGTTAACCCTCAAAATGTTTAATCTCGTTAAGTTAACCCTCAAAACGTTTATTTCCACTAAGTTTCTGTTAAGTTAACCTCAAACGTTTAATCTCCACTGAGCTTCTGTTGTTAACCCTCAAAACAATTAATCTCCACTAAGGTTCCATTAAGTTAACCCACAAAACGTTTAATCTCCGTTAAGTCAACTCTCAAAACGTTTAATTTCTACTAAGTTTCTGTTAAGTTAATCCCCAAAAGTTTAATCTCCACTAAGTTTCTGTTAAGTTAACCCACAAAACGTTTAATCTCCGTTAAGTCAACTCTCAAAATGTTTAATTTCTACTAAGTTTCTGTTAAGTTAATCCCCAAAGGTTTAATCTCCACTGAGTTTCTGTTAAGTTAACCCACAAAATGTTTAATCTCCACTGAGTTTCTGTTAAATTAACCCTCAAAACGTTTAATCTCCACTAAGTTTCTGTTAAGTTAACTCTCAAAACGTTTAATCTCCACTAAGTTTCTGTTAGGTTAATCCCCAAAAGTTTAATCTCTTCATTGCGTTTCTGTTAAGTTAACCCTCAAAACGTTTAATCTCCGTTAAGTCAACTCTCAAAACGTTTAATTTCTACTAAGTTTCTGTTAAGTTAATCCCCAAAAGTTTAATCTCCACTAAGTTTCTGTTAAGTTAACCCTCAAAACGTTTAATCTCCACTGAGTTTCTGTTAAGTTAACCCTCAAAACGTTTAATCTCCACTAAGTTTCTGTTAAGTTAACCTACAAAACGTTTAATCTCCGTTAAGTCAACTCTCAAAACGTTTAATTTCTACTAAGTTTCTGTTAAGTTAATCCCCAAAAGTTTAATCTCTTCATTGAGTTTCTGTTAAGTTAACCCTCAAAAGTTTAATCTCCACTAAGTTTCTGTTAAGTTAATCCCCAAAAGTTTAATCTCTTCATTGAGTTTCTGTTAAGTTAACCCTCAAAACGTTTAATCTCCACTGAGTTTCTGTTAAGTTAACCCTCAAAACGTTTAATCTCCACTAAGTTTCTGTTAAATTAACCCTCAAAACGTTTAATCTCCACTGAGTTTCTGTTAAGTTAACCCACAAAACGTTTAATCTCCGTTAAGTCAACTCTCAAAACGTTTAATCTCCATTGAGTTTCTGTTAAGTTAACCCACAAAACGTTTAATCTCCACTAAGTTTCTGTTAAGTTAATCCCCAAAAGTTTAATCTCTTCATTGAGTTTCCGTTAAGTTCACCTTCTGAGAGCCAGTATCTGAAACCTTACGATATAAAACAGCTCTACTCGTCTCATCCAAATACGGGTTCAGTACTTGTAGCTTGAGTGTTTTGAGTATCGTGATAATTGTTGAATAAACTAAAGTTTCTCTTTAATATTGAAAATTAACTAAACGATCATTGTTCAGCGTATCATGATAGCTGAGTGTGGAAAGAAATACAGCTGCTGTCTGGATAGAAAAACCGCTGACGATGTTTATGTATCAATGGAAAAGTTTCTGAATTCATAATATAATAGAAAGACGTTTTTCAGTGTTTTGCATGGGAAAGGAACATATATAGGTTTCCTTTATCGATATAACTAAAACAAACAAAACGTAATGAATGGTGAACTAATGTTCTTCCTAGCACGATTTTCTACGCACCTTTCATCAACGACCAAGTAAGTAAAAGTCTTTGCACGAAAATGTTTGGTTTTTATAGCTACGTTTACAGGCCAATAACGAAGGCGCAGATAGAAAACATAACATCGAAATAGTGAGTCAAGCAGCTAATTCAAATTTCTGCTCGGGCCACGCGATGGAACTAAACGTAGTTGTGCTTACCATTAGCTGCAAAGTTGTGAAGAAGAAAAAAAAAAGAGAGAGAGAGATGAACAGTTTAGGCCTAACTCTCCCTTCACTGTGACTGAACCGTCAGTAACACTATTGTTGTACCGCCCATGGCGCCAGGATATTTTCTTGCGTCGGCATTACCTGGATTCGACTTTATGCGCAAGCGTTGTTCTCCCACGAGTTCGATCAAGGTCACAGTGTAGCGAGTCCGTATTTTAAAATAATTTATCTATTTTTATCTTGTTTTGATTAATATTACAATTGGTTTAATTTCCCTCTGAATTACTGGTTGTCAGAAATCTAAACATCGCAACTTAAGTTCCTAATTTTTTCCAACCTAGGAATACCGTTGATACAGTTGGTAACATTTCCTGTCGGTCAGCATCAAACTTATTACGTCTTCAATATAAAGACGTTACTTTATTATTACAAACCAAATCTTTCCGTCGTAAGTTTTCTCGAAATTAGGTTTAATTATTAAAGTGAAAACGCCACGTTCTTGCTAAAATCTCCCACTTCAGACACTTTTAATTTCTCCTTAGTAGCAGCAGACAGATATTTAAGCAGACAGTGACTAAGCCTTACTCACTGGAAATTATTATTTAATTAAATATGAAACAAGTGCACTATCGTTACTCAAACCTTTCTATATTCATTATTCTCTAAATTGTTTCTAATTAACTGCTATATTGTAAGAGAAATCTGTATTGTTCCTTTAAGATGTCAATAATGTATTTGTAATAGATTTCTGTTTAAGCCTACTTACCATCACTACGTGTAGAAACAGCATTATAAAGTTAATCAGAACTTGTAATGTCGAAAACAAAAATATATTTATTAATTAAGTTTATGTCATTCTTTAACACTTTGACGTTACAGTTCCATCCCGATTTAAGGGAGCACTCTACACAGACGCACAATTATAACGTAATTACATAACGTACACGCGCCTGTAGTTCGCTCTACATCAGAAGGAAGTCGTGAAGATTCCATTACCGGAAGATTTTCATGGCGTATCCATCAATCACCCAGAGAAGAGTTCTTAGAACGTTTACAGTATTACACTAAAGTAAGGTTTCCAAATCACGGTTAGATCGAATACAGAACCCACTATCATTTTTACATTCACGTGCATTTTGGTGCAAGGTGACGCCACCTGACGGTACGAGTCAAAGCAAACGTATACGTAACAGTCATGAGTTTGTTTGTTTTTTTGAATTTCGCGCAAAGCTAAACGAAAGCTATCTGCGCTAACCATCCCTACATTTTGCAGTGTAAGGCTAGAGGGAAGGCGGCTAGTCATCACCACCCACCGCCAACTCTTGGGCTACTCCTTTACCAACGAATAGTGGAATTGAAACAGCGAGCATGTTTGTTGCGACAGGGATTCGAACCCGCCACCCTCGGATTACGAGTCGAACGCCTTGACCCACCTGGCCAGGTCGGCGACAGTCGTGAGTACAACAGCTGGAAAACGTTCGTGGAGTTAATGAGAGAAAAAGGTTTTCTTACCAATTGAACAAATAATTATTTACGTAACGAAAAATGTTGAGTTAAACCATTTACCAAACATGCCATGTTTATAGATGTTAATTTAAAACCCGTCTCATGAGAAGGATTTGATTTCTAACGTCAAAACTGACGTCTTACTGTCTCACTTGGTTGTTTGACTGAGTGACGTCTTACTGTCTCATTTGGTTGTTTGAGAACAGTAGACCAGTTCTCTGTTATATGTGCTCTTCTAACGTCAGAACTGAGTGACGTCTTACTGTCTCACTTGGTTGTTTGAGAACAGTAGACCAGTTCTCTGTTCTATGTGCTCTTCTAACGTCAAAACTGAGTGACGTCTTACTGTCTCACTTGGTTGTTTGAGAACAGTAGACCAGTTCTCTGTTCTATGTGCTCTTCTAACGTCAAAACTGAGTGACGTCCTACTGTCTCACTTGGTTGTTTGAGAACAGTAGACCAGTTCTCTGTTCTATGTGCTCTTCTAACGTCAAAACTGAGTGACGTCTTACTGTCTCACTTGGTTGTTTGAGAACAGTAGACCAGTTCTCTGTTCTATGTGCTCTTCTAACGTCAAAACTGAGTGACGTCCTACTGTCTCACTTGGTTGTTTGAGAACAGTAGACCAGTTCTCTGTTCTATGTGCTCTTCTAACGTCAAAACTGAGTGACGTCTTACTGTCTCACTTGGTTGTTTGAGAACAGTAGACCAGTTCTCTGTTCTATGTGCTCTTCTAACGTCAAAACTGAGTGACGTCTTACTGTCTCACTTGGTTGTTTGAGAACAGTAGACCAGTTCTCTGTTCTATGTGCTCTTCTAACGTCAAAACTAAGTGACGTCCTACTGTCTCACTTGGTTGTTTGAGAACAGTAGACCAGTTCTCTGTTCTATGTGCTCTTCTAACGTCAAAACTGAGTGACGTCTTACTGTCTCACTTGGTTGTTTGAGAACAGTAGACCAGTTCTCTGTTATATGTGCTCTTCTAACGTCAAAACTGAGTGACGTCCTACTGTCTCACTTTGTTGTTTGAGAACAGTAGACCAGTTCTCTGTTCTATGTGCTCTTCTAACGTCAAAACTGAGTGACGTCTTACTGTCTCACTTGGTTGTTTGAGAACAGTAGACCAGTTCTCTGTTCTATGTGCTCTTCTAACGTCAAAACTGAGTGACGTCCTACTGTCTCACTTGGTTGTTTGAGAACAGTAGACCAGTTCTCTGTTCTATGTGCTCTTCTAACGTCAAAACTGAGTGACGTCTTACTGTCTCACTTGGTTGTTTGAGAACAGTAGACCAGTTCTCTGTTATATGTGCTCTTCTAACGTCAAAACTGAGTGACGTCCTACTGTCTCACTTGGTTGTTTGAGAACAGTAGACCAGTTCTCTGTTCTATGTGCTCTTCTAACGTCAAAACTGTGTGACGTCCTACTGTCTCACTTGGTTGTTTGAGAACAGTAGACCAGTTCTCTGTTCTATGTGCTCTTCTAACGTCAAAACTGAGTGACGTCTTACTGTCTCACTTGGTTGTTTGAGAACAGTAGACCAGTTCTCTGTTCTATGTGCTCTTCTAACGTCAAAACTGAGTGACGTCCTACTGTCTCACTTGGTTGTTTGAGAACAGTAGACCAGTTCTCTGTTCTATGTGCTCTTCTAACGTCAAAACTGAGTGACGTCTTACTGTCTCACTTGGTTGTTTGAGAACAGTAGACCAGTTCTCTGTTATATGTGCTCTTCTAACGTCAAAACTGAGTGACGTCCTACTGTCTCACTTGGTTGTTTGAGAACAGTAGACCAGTTCTCTGTTCTATGTGCTCTTCTAACGTCAAAACTGTGTGACGTCCTACTGTCTCACTTGGTTGTTTGAGAACAGTAGACCAGTTCTCTGTTCTATGTGCTCTTCTAACGTCAAAACTGAGTGACGTCTTACTGTCTCACTTGGTTGTTTGAGAACAGTAGACCAGTTCTCTGTTATATGTGCTCTTCTAACGTCAAAACTGAGTGACGTCCTACTGTCTCACTTGGTTGTTTGAGAACAGTAGACCAGTTCTCTGTTCTATGTGCTCTTCTAACGTCAAAACTGAGTGACGTCTTACTGTCTCACTTGGTTGTTTGAGAACAGTAGACCAGTTCTCTGTTCTATGTGCTCTTCTAACGTCAAAACTGAGTGACGTCTTACTGTCTCACTTGGTTGTTTGAGAACAGTAGACCAGTTCTCTGTTATATGTGCTCTTCTAACGTCAAAACTGAGTGACGTCTTACTGTCTCACTTGGTTGTTTGAGAACAGTAGACCAGTTCTCTGTTCTATGTGCTCTTCTAACGTCAAAACTGAGTGACGTCCTACTGTCTCACTTGGTTGTTTGAGAACAGTAGACCAGTTCTCTGTTATATGTGCTCTTCTAACGTCAAAACTGAGTGACGTCTTACTGTCTCACTTGGTTGTTTGAGAACAGTAGACCAGTTCTCTGTTCTATGTGTTCTTCTAACGTCAAAACTGAGTGACGTCTTACTGTCTCACTTGGTTGTTTGAGAACAGTAGACCAGTTCTCTGTTCTATGTGCTCTTCTAACGTCAAAACTGAGTGACGTCTTACTGTCTCACTTGGTTGTTTGAGAACAGTAGACCAGTTCTCTGTTCTATGTGCTCTTCTAACGTCAAAACTGAGTGACGTCTTACTGTCTCACTTGGTTGTTTGAGAACAGTAGACCAGTTCTCTGTTCTATGTGCTCTTCTAACGTCAAAACTGAGTGACGTCCTACTGTCTCACTTGGTTGTTTGAGAACAGTAGACCAGTTCTCTGTTATATGTGCTCTTCTAACGTCAAAACTGAGTGACGTCTTACTGTCTCACTTGGTTGTTTGAGAACAGTAGACCAGTTCTCTGTTCTATGTGTTCTTCTAACGTCAAAACTGAGTGACGTCTTACTGTCTCACTTGGTTGTTTGAGAACAGTAGACCAGTTCTCTGTTCTATGTGCTCTTCTAACGTCAAAACTGAGTGACGTCTTACTGTCTCACTTGGTTGTTTGAGAACAGTAGACCAGTTCTCTGTTATATGTGCTCTTCTAACGTCAAAACTGAGTGACGTCTTACTGTCTCACTTGGTTGTTTGAGAACAGTAGACCAGTTCTCTGTTCTATGTGTTCTTCTAACGTCAAAACTGAGTGACGTCTTACTGTCTCACTTGGTTGTTTGAGAACAGTAGACCAGTTCTCTGTTCTATGTGTTCTTCTTAGTTGCTCTTCATTTTTAGTTACATTGTTGTTGTTTAATGGAGAGCTACATAACTAGCTATCTGCACTCTGTCCATTACGGGGAATCGAACTTCCAATTGTAGCGAGGACCCTGATGTATTTAAGTATATTACTCGATGACCCTTACGACATGTAATTTCGTCACTTTCATCATAAATTCTGCAGAATTGTTACTGAATATTTTATGTAAATTATTTTATTGAAATTACTGCTACAGCGTCTGTTAATAAGTGTGGTCATATTATGTTTTATAAATTTAGCTCAAGATGACGTAATTTTAATGTCGAAACGTTCGAAGCTGTTTTAGACAAAAATGTTTTGTGTCTTGGCATCCGTCTTCATCTCTAGTACTCAGCTTCGGTTACCTCTTCATGAATTCATTACAAGTCAGAACGTGTTTGACGGATTAATCTATTTCTATTTATGGTGTCGAAAACAACAATATAAATTAACAGAAAAATTACAGGTAATCTCGTGTTTAAATTACTTGATATTTGACCTTTTTCTAGTTAAATTAGAGGTAATCTCGTGCTAAAACGTCCTGCTATTTGACCTTCCCTAGTTAAAGTAGAGGTAATCTCGTGCTAAAACGTTCTGTTATTTGACCTTTTCTATTTAAAGTAGAGGTAATCTCGTGCTAAAACGTCCTGTTATTTGACCTTTTCTAGTTAAAGTACAGGTAATCTCGTGCTAAAACGTCCTGCTATTTGACCATTCCTAATTAAAGGGTAGACATCATTGGCCACAATCTCCTCTCCTCTACTGTTGTTTTTCCTTCTACTTTTGACCTTTCTTGTTTATCAGTTAAACCACCGCCTAAAGGTTTCCATTCATACATTTAAACACAGACCCTATTCTACCAAAGTTTAAGGTACGTTTTGCAACAACAACAAAAAAAGAGAGAGAGAAAGTCAACTGAAACAGTTTTTCGTCACAATTTTTTTTTGGGGAGGGGTGATACATTCAGTTCTCTAATGAAGGTCCCGCGTTCTTTATATTACCAACAGTGTATGTTTTAGTTTTAATCTAAGGAACGACCTGTGTTAGGGAAGGAACGAAAAGCTACTGTAAACAGAAATAACATCAACCAAACGTCGACATTTGGACAACTAAGTGATTCCTCTCAGTTAAAGGATTTATCATCCGACATCAGGACGATGATGTTCGTGATTTGAAGACGTCAGGAGTAATTCAATGCGGTAATAGCAACAGTGACTTCTCTGCCACTTGTTAAAATATCGTTTGTAAACTACTTGTTATTTCTGTTGACAGATCTGTCATTGGCGGTTAAGATAACATAACTGCTGATTGGCAGGTATATTTATTACTTGTAATTTCTGCCACACTTTATTTATCCCAACGAGGGCCTAATTAACTAGCTTACAGAAGGATGAGATATAGGGAGCGCTGGTTTGATTTGGTTCTTTTTAAACACAACTGTGTGTTTCAAGTTAAGCACAAAGCTACACAATGGGCTGGCTATCTGTACCCTGCCGACCATAGGTATCGAAACCCATTTTATAGTGTTGTAAGTCCGGAAAATACCGATCTTACACTTGGGGGATATTAAACACAATGCTACGCAATGAGGTATTTGTGTTCTGCCCACTACGAGTATCAAAACCCGAATTTTAACGTCTTAAGCATGCAAACTTATCGTTGATCCAACAGGGGGCGTTAGCTTACAAAAGTTATTAATATTGCATTGTTACCTTATGACTATAGTACTTTGTTTATTTACAGTTTCTGTATTTAAAACTCTTACCCACAGCTACACAAGGGTTGTCTGCGCATTGCCGCCTCTAATTCTCGATTGACAGGCTCAAGGCAGCTGCTCAACACCACGTTACGCCAACTCTTCGAATATTCTGAACGAATAGCGTGATCGATGGTAACACTTATAACGTATCCATGGCCCTAAAGTAATATGGCGTTTTTTATCCTTTTTTGCGTTATATATAAACGATAGTCTAATCCTGCTCTTCGACAAGTTTAACTCAAAAGTCGGCGGTAGGTGGCGCTGGTAGGTTACTCGACTTTAGTCGGTTCATACACAGGGAGAGTTACCCAGTGTAAAAATCCAAAATCAAACAACCAATCTTCTATTACTTGTTTAGCCCTCACCCCAATACTGGTGGCTCATGGATAAAACAGTGGGCTTATAACGCTAAATATCGATACCTGCAGTCAGCAAAATACAGACAGCCCATTATGTAACTTTATGCTCAGCAGCAGTACAGCAAATAATTACTTACTTGTTCAGTAACTATTGTCGTTATAAAACACGTGTTTATTCCCCACAAAACTTCTAATGGAGAAGTGGAATTCTTCAAAGTTAGTATACCCCATTAACACATGTTGATGAAAGTGTGGTTATCCCTAGAATATAGGCTTCAAGATTAATTTTCGGAATATTAAATTTATTTATTAGAACTAACTACTACACTAGGTAACACAACATAGAACGAAAGGAACTGTTGCCGTCGGGGGTCTGCCTTAGTTTCAAAGATGAACAAACCCCCAACAGCTTAACTTTCAAGGGGGATCAAGAAACAACAAATCATAATATGTTTTTATAAAACCCTCCGGTACCGTGATGAGTCAGGCTTTAGCAGAGATTAGTTTTTGTGTGTGTGCACTTTTAGATAGGAACTGCTTATAATTACAGGCCTGGGGATAGCAGACACACAATACTTTAACATTGCTGCTACTGGCAGAATTTTCCCCTTCGACAAATTTCCCTGATACTTGTATGTATGTTTGACGTGAATTACCATCTGTGTATATACGGTCATCCCTGATCTAAACTTGTATTTTTACAATTTACTTATTCCTTACGTGCCTATATTCATGACATTACCACCCATCTCCTATCATCCACCACCAAGAAAAGTCAAAACCATATCCAAAAAAAACACCAGGAGTCAATTTGTACTGTCAGTAGATATCAGTGTCAACATACATCGGTGTATTGTTTAGACTATCAACATACATCAGTGTATTGTTTATACTGTCAACATACATCGGTGTATTGTTTAGACTATCAACATGCATCAGGGTATTGTTTATACTGTCAACATACATCGGTGTATTGTTTACACTGTCAGCATACATCGGCGTATTGTTTATACTGTCAGCATACATCGGCGTATTGTTTATACTGTCAACATACATCGGTGTATTGTTTACACTGTCAACATACATCGGTGTATTGTTTATACTGTCAACATACATCGGTGTATTGTTTATACTCTTAATAGATGATCTATATTGTTTATACCATCAATAGACGATCTATATTGTTTATACTCTCAATAAACGATCTATATTGTTTATACTATCAATAGATGATCTATATTGTTTATACTATCAATAGATGATCTATATTGTTTATACCATCAATAGACGATCTATATTGTTTATACTCTCAATAAACGATCTATATTGTTTATACTATCAATAGATGATCTATATTGTTTATACTATCAATAGATGATCTATATTGTTTTTGTATCGATAGGTTTCGTTACCCTGATATTATTTTCTCTTCAAGATTGGAAACAAACACTTAAAAGAACACTTGAGTTTATTAAAACTGCAGACATACAAGTAACTTAAACTACATGTTTTCTGTGAAGTCACCGGTTTGTGTAACGGGAAGTGTCGTAAAATTAAATATATATTTTTTGCACCACAAAAGTAATCACGATCACAATATCTCTGTTGCTAGTGGCTGTCTACTCACGTGATCTAACAAAAACCTAACACGTTTGTAAATGTTCTCCTGTGTTTTAAAATGTACTCATTTTCTCTTTACTTCTCTGTTATTTACGGGCTTGAAGCACTGTCTTCACAGGCTGTGAGTAAGGAATAACACAGCTAAAGGATTCCTCTGTTAAATACCTAGAAAAGAAACTGAAAACATTTTAAATAAAGAGACGAAACGGATAAAAACACAGCCCAACTGGGATCATTGTAGTAAAGTAGTTTTACGTCGCACGTCGAGTGAATCGTAGGTCTCACGTACAATAACGCTAGATGTGTAAACATTTATCGGCAGTAGGTGTCGAAATAAGCCTACTACATTTTACCCGATTCGAGTGTTTGTGTGCGTTTACGTAGAAATCACTGTAAATCAATAAGAAGTTTATTATATATGTGGTTTTAAAAATACGATAATTTCTAACACATGGAGGTAGTCATTAGGCTATGATTTTACATAAGCTTCCATTTTCAGTGTTTAGAATTATGGGGCCTGGCATGGCCAAGCGCGTTAAGGCGTGCACCGTAATCTGAGGGTCGCGGGTTCGCGCCCGAGTCACGCCAAACATGCTCGCCCTCCCAGCCGTGGGGGCGTTATAATGTACGGCCAATCCCACTGTTCGTTGGTAAAAGAGTAGCCCAAGAGTTGGCGGTGGGTGGTGATGACTAGCTGCCTTCCCTCTAGTCTTACACTGCTAAATTAGGAACGGCTAGCACAGATAGCCCTCGAGTAGCTTTGTGGGAAATTCCAAAACAAACAAACAAACAGAATTATGGATATAATTAGTTGTTACCGCTGAAACTGTTTGATATCTGCGTTATTTTGGCAAGTGTCGCCAGAGGATAAGAGTTGGTACAGAATACCTTCTAGAACCGTAGAAATAACAATCATTTGCTAAGGCCGAGGAAAGCGAACTGTAAACAAAGTCAAACAGCAATTTCAGGATAAACCTATAATAAAGTGTGTCCGCTTATGATAACAAATCACTTTTTCCGCAAGCACATAACACAGCACAAATTGGTTCATTTGTGGAAATTCAGAAAATAATCCACTCGAGGGCTGTCCCTGTTAATAGTCCCTAATTTTGAAGTGATTAATCAAATAGTCTCCACAACCGCTAACTCTTGAGCTATTCTTTACCAACAAATAGTGGAACTGACAATACCACTCACTGCACGGATGAAATGGCCAGATTGTTCGGTAACTGATTCGAACTTGCGACCCACAACCTGCGAGCCGACTGACCTAACCACCTATTTTAAAATGGGTGAATTTCATTGATATGTTTTACGTACCCTCAGCTCAATCTATGGTTAATTTGTGTCTTTTAATTAGAATGGTTTCTGAAAATTAATACAAAATAATGGATGGACTTCAGACAGATTAATAATGAGCTATGATTTTTCAATATTTAATGGCAAATTCTGTTATCATACAATACGACAAATATCTCAGTCACTCTATAATTCTCATTACTAACACTGATATTGTCGGTTGTTACTCGTCTAAATAAAAGTTACCTCACGTTTTTACGTTTATTATTTGGAAAACAACCAGAAGTAACATGTATGAAGAGACATGGTTAAGGATTATGGGATTTTCTGCGGGATCAGAAAAGAAAGTCTGTAATAAGCTCGAACCATCAATACCAACTTATTTTACTGAAGAGGCAAGGAAAGCCCCACGAGTTCACGTCATAGTGTGATGCCTCAAGTCACGTGACATTTTGCACCAATCACTGTTATTAAACATTTCTTTCTGTATTTTTCTTATTAATTCCTTATATTATCCACATTTTACTTACCAGTTAGTTCCCCTGCTGGTACAGATTTACAACGTTGAAATCAGAGTTTCGATTCCCCTCGGTGGACTCAGCAGATAGCCCGATGTAGCTTTGCTATAAGAAAACACACACACATAGTAATTATTAAAAAATCCACATTTCACTTACCTATCATGTAGACAATCCACATTTTTTACTAATCCCTCTGATAATAAAACACACCTCGCATCATGTTTAAGGACAGAACCAGTAAAAACGAATTATTTTAAATTTCTGACAGTGGAAAGCTATTCTTACCTGTGTTGATGTTGTTACATTTCATTGTATACTAGCAGTTACTGTATGTTATTTCTAATTATGTTTTTCTCTTTTCGCTTATGATTTTGTATAGTGTTTAGTTGTATAAGTTTATTGTTGTTGAACATTTTTGCTTTGTTTCTGTGGTGTTTAAAGCTGTGAGTTCATTTTTTATATGGGATTTTTATATATTTTGTATTTAGGCTAAGTTCTGAACCGTTTTTATAAACTCTCTTATGTATATTGCTCCAAAATGACAAATGTTTGAAATTAGGAGACTTAACACTTGCTAGTTTCTGCTATGACGAACGTGTTTCTCTGACCAGCTTCACCTCTCTAGTTTCTCCATGACAAACGTACGTCCCTAATCAGCTTCTCCTCTCTAGTTTTTCCATGACAAACGTACTTCCTTAATCAGCTTTACCTCTCTAGTTTCTCCATGACAAACGTACTTCCCTGAATAGCTTCTCCTCTCTAGTTTATCCATGACAAACGTATTTCCTTAATCAGCTTTACCTCTCTAGTTTCTCCATGACAAACGTACGTCCCTAATCAGCTTCACTCTCTAGTTTCTCCATGACAAACATATTCACCTCTATGTAGCCGTTTCACCCGTATCACTTTAATACTTCAAGTCGTAGTAATTAGTTTTTAATTTCTGTGGGTTTTAAAATTTCCTAAGTATCAAATTTTGGCCGGTATTGAACAGATATAAAATAATACCTCATAAAGTTTGAGTGAAACAAATATTTAATTTCAAACTCTGCAAGTATTGTTGCACGAAGATTCAATCTTAACTGACATCTTATATCCACATTTCTTTAGTTTGAGGAATGTTATTTCTATACCTATGTTTCAATTTGTGGTGTCTGTCCGAACATTCGTCTGTCTCCTCTTTGAAAAACTGTGCACGCAGGCGAATTTCAACATTCACTTTTAAAGTGACGCTAGAACAGGCACGAATATAATTCAAACTAGGCTTTATTTAAACCGCAGGATATTTTCCATTAAATTGTCACGTGACTTACAGTTGTAGAGTTACCGTATTTTATTGTTGATCGGTTCTTGGCAGGACTGAAACAATTAGTTTTTACGGTGAGCGGTAAAAGTCACTCAGAACTTTGGATCTAACTGAAACCAAATGTGCAACATATTAACGTTTTAAGGTCCAAGAAATAATTTAAATTTTTAGATTAACTTTAATTTTACCTATCGTTAGGGATGGGTAATTTTGTTTTATAAAGATAAAAAACTTGTTAGATTAAAATTTAAAAGAAACCATTTGAAGAAATTCTATAGCAGCTGAGAAACGGAGTTAGTTCTTTAGAGCTAGTAACTGAAAATTAGAATTATCTACTGACATAACACATCTTTAACCGTGAATACTTAATGACCTTAAGAAATTACAGACGAAGATGCAACACCTAGACAATACTATCCATAATTGATCAGCAACTATTTTATGACAAGAAACGAGGCTTAGCCAGAAGGTTACAATTTTCTTAGCGTCAAATTTTTAAAAACAGAATGATCAGGTTAAAATTGAGTCATTGGTTGCGTTCTCGGATGTTAATAAAACATTTTGACAAAAAACGACACACAGTAATTTGAACAAGGACAGAAATACAAAACCTTAACAAAATTCTAAGACATTGTAATCAGTAAACCGGATAAAGGTATTGAGGTTAAGATATTAATTAAAGTGGATTACAATAACCTGGAAGCTATTCAACATCACGAATTAGAATCTTACAGAAACTGTGTAAGTCAAATTTCAAGAAACATTCTAAAGTATATATGACGTCATAACGGAAGATATATATACAAAACAAAAATCGGACCAACGGGCTTACAGTTTGGTTTTTATATGAACTATTTTAAGTTCACAAACATGGATGTCCAGTAAGACCAACAGGTTGATGGACTGGCCAAGGACTCAAGCCTTCAATTGGTTAAAGTCCTGTGCTAAAATGTTCAAATAGTATTTCCTTATAACACGAATCGAAATATTTGTTTCGTCATAACAACACGCACGTACGGTGTTCGGCCGAATCCCCTATTTTTGTGATGTAAAACTGTTATGTTTATATAGATATAGTGCAGCTGCTATGTTATTCTGATAAAATATGAACAGTTTGTGGCTTGAAATAGTCAGCATGCTTCATATATGGATTGCGCTTCACTCAGTAAACGTTGGATTTTGATCTCACAAATTAGAACAACCCCTGTTTTCAAACATTCTGCGCGGATGGTCTCAGCTGAACATAAATATAAGTTTCTGTTTCGTGACAACCTGAATTTAAGTTTTTGTTTCGTCACAACATAAATCTAAGCTTCTGTTTCGTCATAGCATAAATTTAAGTTTTTGTTTCGTTGTAACATAACTTCAAGTGCTTGTTTTGTCATAACATAAATCGAAGCTCCTGTGTCGTCATAACATAAATCATTGTTTGTGTCGTAATAGCATAGATCAAATCTTGTGTTTCGTCATAACATATATCTAAGGTTTTATTTCATTAGAACATAAATCCAGGTTTCCGTTACGATATAAATCCAGGCTCTACACGCGTGAGATTTTTCGCGTGCGCCAAACATTAACAAATCTTCTCATACGTAGTGAGATATTACGTAACTTCCCAACTCTTTCAACATGTAATTGCTAAGTCGAGGGTAAAGTAACTTTTCCGCCATACACTTGAATCCAAAATGTAAGTAGCAGACAAAGTTCAAAATGAAATAAATATGCCAATAAGCAACACAACTGGTGTGTCTACAATGGCGTATTGTTGTATATCAACAATCAATTACTTTGTCCAGGTTACCTCACCGATCCATTGATCCCTTCAGGTGCGAGATCGCGTGTATTGCCGTAGTAACGCTCTCTGTTTTAATTCAAATAACAATCATGCTTAACATTTGTTTTAACGTTGTTTGTTATAGTTGGGTTGCGGTTGTTGTAGTATTCCAACAATAATTTAAATAGTTTTTCACTTTAACTGCAAAACCATTAGTTTTTATTGTTTTATTATGTGTTTACGTTGAGTAAATGAACGAAATTTTATTGTTTTCAAGTAACTTTTACTGTTCTAATTACACGGATGTTGGTTTTTCTATTGTTTGAAAGCGTTTCGTATTGTCACAAATTCACAATTTCGGTTTCTTGTTATTTTAAATCGTTTCTTATATTGTTGCAACTGCAAGGTTTTGCGTTCAATGTATTACAGAACACATACAAGGTTCCCACTTTCATTTAGATTAATATTAAATATTTATCAAGTAATGCGTTAACACACAATAACTTGGCGAACGCTGCTTGTCTTAATCAACCTCGGGACTATAATCAATTATTTCTGCACGACATGTTTAGGTTAATCTATAGTCCAGATAACCACGTGCATGTAATATAACTCTGGCAATATACAAATCCACAACTATGGTATTATTATCAGCCGTTAATCTTAAAGTCCACCTAGATCGTATAGACTTCGTTAGAAGTTGTACGTATTATTATATAATATATTATAATTATTATAATATTATTATATTATAATAATAATAATATTATAATATATTATTATAATAATACTTGTGTAGCCTCAGAGCTAGGTTCGTTTGTTTTTTTGTTTGTTTGTGTGTTTTTTTAATTTCGCACAAAGCTAGTCGAAGGCTATCTGTGCTAGCCGTCCCTAATTTAGCAGTGTAAGACTAGAGGGAAGGCAGCTAGTCATCACCAACCACCGCCAACTCTTGGGCTACTCTTTTACCAACGCATAGTGGGATTGACTGTCACATTATAACGCCCCACGGCTAGGAGGGCGAGCATGTTTGGCGCGATGGGGATGCGAACCCGTGACCCTCAGATTACGAGTCGCACGCCTTAACACGCTTGGCCATGCCGGGCCGGAACTAGGTTACATGTTTGTATTAGCTCAAAACGTTTCGCTAATCTGTTGCCCTAAGTCAGTTTGTGCCCAATATAGTTGATATTCGTCGCTATAATTTTGTTTCAGGACTTCACTCAAAGATAAGTAAAAGATGTCTGCATATAACCGTCTTGAGTTTTCAAGTGTTTGACTAGGGAGAAGGCAGCTAGTCAACAACACCCACCGCCTACTTTTGATCCACTTTTGTCTGTTCGATTCATAGCGGATTTTACCATCACTCTTACAGCTTAGTCACTGCCCGAAAGTGCGGATCGCGTTTAATTTTTTTTAAAATTCCGATAACAGGTCATGAGTTGTGAGCCTTCTGGCATGCCACCCAGTTACTAGGTGTGTCGGTGTAATGATTGAAGTTATTTGTATTTCAATATTATTTTACGTTATTTATGTTTCGTATGTATACGTTTTATTAAAGGAAACTGATGTCGTCAGGTGATATCGTGTACGAGATTAGAAACAGGTATCGCTTCATATTAACTACAATTTGTAATATATTTTTATAAGATCTGACACAAGGTTTAATTTAAATACGTAATACAGCAATTAAATAAACTATACACACACACAAACATAGAAGTGTCAGTGATACATCGAATTCCAGGCTTATTGTCTGATTGACGTCACTAGTTGATCTCTACGTCATCGTGGGTCATATGACCCGGGAGGATTATCGTAAATCTGAGAACCGAGCATGAAAATAGTTTCCGATTCTAAGTTTAGCGAAACTGGACGACATGAAATGTTGCGTGACACTAGAAGAGCTGTCTTATCAATGTGAACAGAAGTGAAAATCTCTGAATATTTTATTTGGTTGTTTAAAAATGGATTTGTAAGCATCTGGTTGAAGAATATTTAATTTCGGTAGGCTTAGGTTAATGCGAAGGAACGTATAAGAAACCCCATGATAAATTTTAAACACTCGAATAATTTGTCTCTTCGTTAGGAGGTATTAAATTAACAAATCGTGAAGGAGCGAAAATTACTCTAGAAGCGATAACGTAAAAAAATAACTAATCCGGCAGCCCATATTCGCGTGCAGACGATTCTGAGGCCAGCAGAGTCTTTGGTCTTACGAGCGCCACCGTAGAATCTCGTTTGTCATCGTGAACTTTTCTGAATCAACATTTTAGACTGCGGATCGTTACGAGACCTCGAAGTGTTTAGTTAACACTCCGTTCTAGGTACATAGTTCGTTACGCGTAACACTTTTTTCCCTCTGTGATTAATGTTTCCTGCCTTTCTGTCGTTCCTGAGAACTAACTCGTTCAGCCGTTTTTCTTTCTTTCGGATTTACAAGTTTTCAAATCGTTGCATCTCTCACAAAGTCTGGCAAAAAAAACAACAAAATTCAGTTTTAGGTTTAACAAAATGTTTTCGTACTGATGCATGTCATTATGTAGTGTAATAAAATGGTTAAGCTTGTCGTGGCAGCTTTGCTATGTAGAGGGAACTATTAATAGCTGGAGATCCGAAAATATCACGAATTATGCTTTAGCTAGCAAACAAATAATCCAGTTTATAACTGTTCTTGTGACTGGTAACGTAGAGTATAATAAAATAGAAATATAGTTATGATTGGTAACGTAGAATATAATAAAATAGAAAGAAAGTTGTGACTGATAACGTAGAATATAATAAGATAAGAGACATTATACTTGTGACTGGTAACGTAGAATATAACAAAATAGAAAGATAGTTGTGACTGGTAACGTAGAATATAATAAAATAGAAATATAGTTGTGACTGGTAACGTAGAATATAATAAGATAGAGACGTACTTGTGACTGGTAACGTAGAATATAATAAAATAGAAAGATAGTTGTGACTGATAACGTAGAATATAATAAGATAGAGACGTACTTGTGACTGGTAACGCAGAATATAATAAAATAGAAAGATAGTTATGACTGGTAACGTAGAATATAATAAAATAGAAAGAAAGTTGTGACTGATAACGCAGAATATAATAAGATAGAGACGATACTTGTGACTGGTAACGTAGAATATAACAAAAAATAGAAAGATAGTTGTGACTGGTAACGTAGAATATAATAAAAATAGAAAGAAAGTTGTGACTGATAACGTCATGAGAATATAATAAGATAGAGACGTACTTGTGACTGGTAACGTAGAATATAATAAAAATAGAAAGATAGTTGTGACTGATAACGTAGAATATAATAAGATAGAGACGTACTTGTGACTGGTAACGTAGAATATAATAAAATAGAAAGATAGTTATGACTGGTAACGAAGAATATAATAAAATAGAAAGATAGTTATGACTGGTAACGTAGAATATAAGATAGAAACTGTACTTAGTACTGATAACGTAGAATAAGATAAACTAAACTAGAGCAGAAGTTTCCACATCTGTTCTTTATTCTGTGTGTGCGTTCTTTGGGTTTTGATTATAATTAATCTCAAAACAAGTCTGTTTCAGTTTTATCTCGTTTTACTTACTGTATCATTATATTATATTATATAATAAAATTGTTTTGATGGCGAAGAACGTTTTGATTTTGTCGTTTCTGATCCTGTAATAAACCTTTACAGAAACTTACTGTTTCGTCATTATAACAACTGTAATACTTGTTATTAAATCTGCTGATTTTCTTATATTTAGTTCACTGTTTCGTCATTATAACAACTGTAATACTTGTTATTAAGTGTGCTGATTTTCTTATATTTAGTTCACTGTTTCGTCATTATAACAACTGTAATACTTGTTATTAAGTGTGCTGATTTTCTTATATTTAGTTCACTGTTTCGTCATTATAACAACTGTAATACTTGTTATTAAGTCTGCTGATTTTCTTATATTTAGTTCACTGTTTCGTCATTATAACAACTGTAATATTTGTTATTAAGTCTGCTGATTTTCTTATGTTTAGTTCACTGTTTCGTCAATATAACAACTGTAATACTTGTTATTAAGTCTGCTGATTTTCTTATATTTAGTTCACTGTTTCGTCATTATAACAACTGTAATACTTGTTATTAAGTCTGCTGATTTTCTTATATTTAGTTCACTGTTTCGTCATTATAACAACTGTAATACTTGTTATTAAGTGTGCTGATTTTCTTATATTTAGTTCACTGTTTCGTCATTATAACAACTGTAATACTTGTTATTAAGTGTGCTGATTTTCTTATATTTAGTTCACTGTTTCGTCATTATAACAACTGTAATATTTGTTATTAAGTCTGCTGATTTTCTTATGTTTAGTTCACTGTTTCGTCATTATAACAACTGTAATACTTGTTATTAAGTCTGCTGATTTTCTTATATTTAGTTCACTGTTTTCGTCATTATAACAACTGTAATACTTGTTATTAAGTCTGCTGATTTTCTTATATTTAGTTCACTGTTTCGTCATTATAACAACTGTAATACTTGTTATTAAGTGCTGATGATTTTCTTATATTTAGTTCACTGTTTTGTCATTATAACAACTGTAATACTTGTTATTAAGTGTGCTGATTTTCTTATATTTAGTTCACTGTTTCGTCATTATAACAACTGTAATATTTGTTATTAAGTCTGCTAATTTTCTTATATTTAGTTCACTGTTTCGTCATTATAACAACTGTAATACTTGTTATTAAGTCTGCTGATTTTCTTATATTTAGTTCACTGTTTCGTCATTATAACAACTGTAATACTTGTTATTAAGTCTGCTGATTTTCTTATATTTAGTTCACTGTTTCGTCAATATAACAACTGTAATACTTGTTATTAAGTCTGCTGATTTTCTTATATTTAGTTCACTGTTTCGTCAATATAACAACTGTAATACTTGTTATTAAGTGTGCTGATTTTCTTATATTTAGTTCACTGTTTCGTCATTATAACAACTGTAATATTTGTTATTAAGTCTGCTGATTTTCTTATATTTAGTTCACTGTTTCGTCATTATAACAACTGTAATACTTGTTATTAAGTCTGCTGATTTTCTTATATTTAGTTCACTGTTTCGTCATTATAACAACTGTAATACTTGTTATTAAGTCTGCTGATTTTCTTATATTTAGTTCACTGTTTCGTCATTATAACAACTGTAATACTTGTTATTAAGTCTGCTGATTTTCTTATATTTAGTTCACTGTTTCGTCATTATAACAACTGTAATACTTGTTATTAAGTGTGCTGATTTTCTTATATTTAGTTCACTGTTTCGTCATTATAACAACTGTAATATTTGTTACTAAGTCTGCTGATTTTCTTATGTTTAGTTCACTGTTTCGTCAATATAACAACTGTAATACTTGTTATTAAGTCTGCTGATTTTCTTATATTTAGTTCACTGTTTCGTCATTATAACAACTGTAATACTTGTTATTAAGTCTGCTGATTTTCTTATATTTAGTTCACTGTTTCGTCATTATAACAACTGTAATACTTGTTATTAAGTCTGCTGATTTTCTTATATTTAGTTCACTGTTTCGTCATTATAACAACTGTAATACTTGTTATTAAGTCTGCTGATTTTCTTATATTTAGTTCACTGTTTCGTCATTATAACAACTGTAATACTTGTTATTAAGTCTGCTGATTTTCTTATATTTAGTTCACTGTTTCGTCATTATAACAACTGTAATACTTGTTATTAAGTCTGCTGATTTTCTTATATTTAGTTCACTGTTTCGTCATTATAACAACTGTAATACTTGTTATTAAGTCTGCTGATTTTCTTATATTTAGTTCACTGTTTCGTCATTATAACAACTGTAATACTTGTTATTAAGTCTGCTGATTTTCTTATATTTAGTTCACTGTTTCGTCATTATAACAACTGTAATACTTGTTATTAAGTCTGCTGATTTTCTTATATTTAGTTCACTGTTTCGTCATTATAACAACTGTAATACTTGTTATTAAGTCTGCTGATTTTCTTATATTTAGTTCACTGTTTCGTCATTATAACAACTGTAATACTTGTTATTAAGTCTGCTGATTTTCTTATATTTAGTTCACTGTTTCGTCATTATAACAACTGTAATACTTGTTATTAAGTCTGCTGATTTTCTTATATTTAGTTCACTGTTTCGTCATTATAACAACTGTAATACTTGTTATTAAGTCTGCTGATTTTCTTATATTTAGTTCACTGTTTCGTCATTATAACAACTGTAATACTTGTTATTAAGTGTGCTGATTTTCTTATATTTTTAGTTCACTGTTTCGTCAATATAACAACTGTAATACTTGTTATTAAGTCTGCTGATTTTCTTATATTTAGTTCACTGTTTCGTCATTATAACAACTGTAATACTTGTTATTAAGTCTGCTGATTTTCTTATATTTAGTTCACTGTTTCGTCATTATAACAACTGTAATACTTGTTATTAAGTCTGCTGATTTTCTTATATTTAGTTCACTGTTTCGTCATTATAACAACTGTAATACTTGTTATTAAGTCTGCTGATTTTCTTATATTTAGTTCACTGTTTCGTCATTATAACAACTGTAATACTTGTTATTAAGTCTGCTGATTTTCTTATATTTAGTTCACTGTTTCGTCATTATAACAACTGTAATACTTGTTATTAAGTCTGCTGATTTTCTTATATTTAGTTCACTGTTTCGTCATTATAACAACTGTAATACTTGTTATTAAGTCTGCTGATTTTCTTATATTTAGTTCACTGTTCTCGTCATTATAACAACTGTAATACTTGTTATTAAGTCTGCTGATTTTTCTTATATTTAGTCATTATAACAACTGTAATACTTGTTATTAAGTCTGCTGATTTTCTTATATTTAGTTCACTGTTTCGTCATTATAACAACTGTAATACTTGTTATTAAGTCTGCTGATTTTCTTATATTTAGTTCACTGTTTCGTCATTATAACAACTGTAATACTTGTTATTAAGTCTGCTGATTTTCTTATATTTAGTTCACTGTTTCGTCATTATAACAACTGTAATACTTGTTATTAAGTCTGCTGATTTTCTTATATTTAGTTCACTGTTTCGTCATTATAACAACTGTAATACTTGTTATTAAGTCTGCTGATTTTCTTATATTTAGTTCACTGTTTCGTCATTATAACAACTGTAATACTTGTTATTAAGTCTGCTGATTTTCTTATATTTAGTTCACTGTTTCGTCATTATAACAACTGTAATACTTGTTATTAAGTCTGCTGATTTTCTTATATTTAGTTCACTGTTAACAGCTCATTGGAACCCGTAGTCCACATAAATATTTAGTGTCGTTATTATAGTGTGTTTGTGTGTGTGATTTTCTTACAGCAAAGTCACAGCGGGCTATTTGCTAAGTCCACTGAGAGGAATCGAACCCCACATTTTAGCGTTGTAAATCCCTAGACTTACCGCTGTATCAGCGGGGACTATAAAACTATAATACATTGCGCTCATAATTACTCGTTTCGTGAAACCTTTAGTCTGGGACGTTTTACTGTACACACTAGGACGTTTTACTGTACACACTGGGACGTTTTACTCTACACACTGGGACGTTTTACTCTGCACACTGGTAGTTTGATTAATTTTCAGGTTTTTCTTCTGTTTTAATTTTATAATAAATCTCTACTGAAACCATTATGTTTATCATATTCGACTATTTTAACTATTTTCATGGTGGACTTAAATTTATCGTAAGCCTTCTTCGTTTTTAAAGTTAGTTCTGGTTCAACAGTCGCGTTTGATTTGAATGTTGGTTTATTTCAGTATTTCTAGAAGCTTACGAACAGAAGGTGGTCGCTAACCTTGAGACAGTATGATAATAGTGGTGTCAGGACCGCCGAGAGGTATTCAAAACTCGGGATATATGGGCCCCCTTGATATCAGTTAACTATAAAATGCAACTTTCTGAGCTTTTGTTCGGATTCTCTGATAATTCCGGGCCTGGGGGATAATCACATGTTATTTGCTTCCCCTTATCGGCGGTCCCGAATGGTGTCGAAACACAGTGACTCTCACTAACATGATTAATACTTTCGAACTTATTTCTTTTATTAACGTGATCAATACTTTGGAACTATATCTATTATTAACGTGATCAATACTTTGGAACTATTTCTTTTATTAACGTGATCAATACTTTGGAACATTCCTTTTATTAACGTGATCAATACTTTGGAACTTATTCCTTTTATTAACGTGATCAATACTTTGGAACTTATTTCTTTTATTAACGTGATCAATACTTTGGAACTTATTTCTTTTATTAACGTGATCAATACTTTGGAACATTCCTTTATTAACGTGATCAATACTTTGGAACATTCCTTTATTAACGTGATCAATACTTTGGAACTTATTCCT
Organism: Tachypleus tridentatus; assembly: GCF_004210375.1. Classification (NCBI taxonomy): domain Eukaryota; kingdom Metazoa; phylum Arthropoda; class Merostomata; order Xiphosura; family Limulidae; genus Tachypleus; species Tachypleus tridentatus. The sequence goes on along the minus strand of NC_134825.1, from coordinate 185,154,468 downwards.
TTATTAACGTGATCAATACTTTGGAACTTATTTCTTTTATTAACGTGATCAATACTTTGGAACTTATTTCTTTTATTAACGTGATTAATACTTTCGAACTTATTTCTTTTATTAACGTGATCAATACTTTGGAACATTCCTTTTATTAACGTGATCAATACTTTGGAACTTATTCCTTTATTAACGTGATCAATACTTTGGAACTTATTTCTTTATTAACGTGATCAATACTTTGGAACTTATTTCTTTATTAACGTGATTAATACTTTCGAACATATTTCTTTTATTAACGTGATCAATACTTTGGAACTTATTTCTTTTATTAACGTGATTAATACTTTGGAACTATTTCTATTATTTACGTGATTAATACTTTGGAACTATTTCTTTTATTAACGTGATTAATACTTTCGAACTTATTTCTTTTATTAACGTGATTAATACTTTGGAACTATTTCTTTTATTAGCGTGATCAATACTTTGGAACTATTTCTTTATTAACGTGATCAATACTTTGGAACTATTTCTATTATTAACGTGATCAATACTTTGGAACTTATTTCTTTTATTCCTTACCCATGGAAGCCTCGTCTTGTTTTTGGAACCGTAATTACGTGCACAGAATTCACTAGACGGTGATCCAAAACAGTTACCTAACTTCACCTTCCACATAATTATTTATCAAAACCCAGAAGATTTAGTGGATCAGACTTATCCTCCAACATGTATAGTGTGTGCTGATATCCTCCAACATGTATAGTGTGTGCTGATATCCTCCAACATGTATAGTGTCTGCTGATATCCTCCAACATGTATAGTGTGTGTTGATATCCTCCAACATGTATAGTGTGTGCTGATATCCTCCAACATGTATAGTGTCTGCTGATATCCTCCAACATGTATAGTGTCTGCTGATATCCTCCAACATGTATAGTGTCTGCTGAAAGCCACAAGATAATAGAATACGGTTTCCTTATTTGTCGTTATTGGATGTTTGATGGATTCACCAAGCAAAATCAATATACAAATGCCTGTCCCTCTATCGGTGAATTATAAGAACGAATAGGTCGGAGAAAAATAGGCTTTTCTGAATAAAGAAGACAAATATTTTTGTTAAAGAACATTGTCGTTACCTCTGATGTATATACGAGATTCGTATAGGTTTGTCAAAACGAACTGATTCTGTTGGCGTAATGAGACATTTTTACAATTTCTCAGTGACGGCCAGAACTACTTTCATACATCAGAACTAATAACTAACCACGTGTATATAATGTCGCTAACTTTACACACCAGCTTAACGAGGAGTATACATTGTCATAAAACAAGACTTATGATAATTAAAATAGTTGATTAATTAGTTGGTTGTACTTGTGGGCACGTTTTCGTCCATATTCCCAATCCTGTTGAGTAGAGTCTTAAGCGTTTAGCGTGTCTCTAGATAAATACATTTATGTGTTTTTTGTCGATTAGGCTTACGATTTTATGCGTGTGTTGAAGAGAGAATTTTCAAACGAGTCAGGGAATTTGAAGGAAAAGTACACTAGGAGTTTCGTTTCGCCATTACTTAATATAACTGTGTCCTACACCAGGAGTTTCGACATAACTTAATATAACTGTGTCCCACACCAGGAGTTTCGTCATAACTTAATATAACTGTGTCCTACACCAGGAGTTTCGTTATAACTTAATATAACTGTGTTCTACACCAGGAGTTTCGTCATTACTTAATATAACTGTGTCCTACACCAGGAGTTTCGTCATTGCTGTCTCCCTTTCGATCCGCTGCCAATAAATGGCCGTGACCAGCATTTGTTGTTGTTGTTTTGTTCACGAGGAGTCCCAGCACAAGTGGTGAACTTGTAGACCATTCAATCCAACAGATAGTAAAGGTCTTCAAACAACGAAAGGAACAAACAAGGAACTAGTTTCTCTCCAGAAATTTGTCTACAAGAAGGACAACGATCAGGAGAAAGTTCTATAAGAGAAACACCTTCCAAAAGTCTTTCTACGAGAGGGACAACGATCAGGAGGAAGTTCTATAAGAGAAACACCTTTCAAAAGTCTTTCTACAAGAGCGACAACGATCAGGAGGAAGTTCTATAAGAGAAACACATATTAAAGGTCTGTCTACAAGAGGGACAACGATCAGGAGGAAGTTCTACAAGAGAAACACCTTTCAAAAGTCTTTCTACAAGAGGGACAACGATCAGGAGGAAGTTCTACAAGAGAAACACAGATCAGATGGTGGTTCTACGAGAGAGATACCTATCAGAAGTTCGTCTGCAAGACAAACACAGATCAGAAGGTAGTTCTACGAGAGAGATACCTATCAGAAGTTTGTCTGTAAGAGGGACACCAATCAGAAGGTAGTTCTACGAAAGGGACATCAGAAGTATGTCTATAAGAGGGACACCAATCAGAAGGTGGTTCTACGAAAGGGACATCTATCAGAAGTATGTCTATAAGAGAAACACAGATCAGAAGGTAGTTCTACGAAAGGGACATCAGAAGTATGTCTATAAGAGGGACACCAATCAGAAGGTGGTTCTACGAAAGGGACATCTATCAGGAGTATCTCTATAAGAGAAACACAGATCAGAAGGTAGTTCTACGAAAGGGACATCAGAAGTATGTCTGTAAGAGGGACACCAATCAGAAGGTGGTTCTACGAAAGGGACATCTATCAGAAGTATGTCTATAAGAGAAACACAGATCAGAAGGTAGTTCTACGAAAGGGACATCAGAAGTATGTCTATAAGAGGGACACCAATCAGAAGGTGGTTCTACGAAAGGGACATCTATCAGAAGTATGTCTATAAGAGAAACACAGATCAGAAGATAGTTCTACGGAAGGGACTTCTACCAGAAGTATGTCTATAAGAGAAACACAGATCAGAAGGTAGTTCTACGAAAGGGACATCAGAAGTATGTCTGTAAGAGGGACACCAATCAGAAGGTAGTTCTACGAAAGGGACATCTATCAGAAGTATGTCTATAAGAGGGACACCAATCAGAAGGTGGTTCTACGAAAGGGACATCTATCAGAAGTATGTCTATAAGAGAAACACAGATCAGAATATAGTTCTACGGAAGGGACATCTATCAGAAGTATGTCTATAAGAGGGACACCAATCAGAAGGTAGTTCTACAAAAGGGATATCTATCAGAAGTATGTCTATAAGAGGGACACCAATCAGAAGGTAGTTCTACGAAAGGGAATCAGAAGTATGTCTATAAGAGGGACACCAATCAGAAGGTAGGTCAATAATCGGTTTTGTCACAGTTCACTAAGGACTGACACACAAGGGAAACTGACACGTCATCCCGTTACTATGGAGACGGAAAATGTGCGCTTAGAAAGCAGACATCTTTACCGTTGTCACCACTTCTCTTAGCGGGTGGTCGAAAATGTGTTTTGATATTGATGGATCCAACAAGGGGTTATAGAACAACTCCTGCTCCTGTTGAGAAAACAAAGGGTATCAGCTCCCACCCCTTGATGTGACTGGGGCTCGACCACAATATTTAAAAAAAATCTCTGTGTTTTCGACAGATTTTGACTGCAGTGTCTGATTTACACCAGCATGCTGTTTTATTGGAGTTCATAAATGTGATTGTCGTAGAGATTACGGTTGTTGGAGATTAAAGTTTACCAACTTTTCTTCTAAGCGCGAGAAGGAAAATATTTGATCTTTAATTAAATAAGTTTAGTCAAGTCTACAGTGTTCAATAAACCTCTTGTGGCACAAGCAATTACGTGATAGAGGGACCCGCGTTGCTAAAGTAAATTAATAAAACGGTTGTTACTCACGGTAACAAATTACTTTGGCACACGAGAATGGGTTTTCGTTTCAATATTTTTCGCCTAAAGCACTTCATCGCTTCAGCGTCAATAGTTACATGTATATAAAGTACGGGAAGTATTACAAACTAGTCATGAAGAGTCTAGTCACAGCACCCACCGCCAACTCTTGGTCTACTAATAATTTGGTGTACCCATGGTGGAAAGTAGGAAGAGCACGTATTTGTTTGGATTAGATCCGTATGTTTACATAGAGCACGCGAGCCACGCTCGTCTCACACGTTAAAATATGGACTCAAATCCTTTAATTTACAGTCGCATCGAAATTACATTATTTAATTTTTGTTTTTCCGTATGAGCTTCCATCAGTCAACCAATAAATGTTTTACCGTTCTTATTAATCTCTCACATATGTTTCCCAGTTTCAAAAAATTCATATTTGACGATAGAATAAGTAACAGAAGAAAACATCGATACAAATGGAATATCACGCTGCATTTCTGTTTGGGTCGCAAACGTAAATCGTGTAAACTTGCTTCGCTTTAAAACAAGTCTCGCGCACGCACACTTGCGCACACAGAAAGAAAGCATTCTTTTTTAGGCTTAATTATCTATTAGTCAGCTCACTAAGTGAATAAATTATGAATATGGAGTAAGCCTTTCAACTTTGAACTTTCACCTCCCAACAAATGAATGAGTATATTTTACTCTTGAATTAACATCTTTGGTGCTTACTCAAAGTTACACCAAGTATTAAGGTCTATGGTTGGCCTCCCTGTACTTTGCGATTGAGGAATAACTCGGATAGACTAAGATATCCCAACCTGCTACACAAACGTGCCCTTCACGAGACGCCAGACATACGGGATGGGCAGAATCACTTCCCGACTAAGCCCCTCACTTACTGCTACTTTATCTTTCAGCGAATAAGACTTAACATTGTGTTCCTTAATCCGCCTGAAGGCTGGCTGACTGCGTGAAAAGACGCAGAGACATGAGAAGCGATCAAGCTTTTTCCTTTCGACCTTTGTTGTGAAAGGAGTTTCTGACCAGCGGAAACTCAGCGACTATTCTCGAATCAACTGCTACTTTAACATTCTTGATACTGATTTATAAGTCTACGGATTTACAACGCTAAAATCAGGGGCTCGATTTCCCTGGGTGACTCAGCAGATAGCCTGATGTGGCTTTGCTTTCAGGTTTGGTTTGTTTTGAATTTCGCGCAAAGCTACACGAGGGCTATCTGTGCTAGCCGTCCCTAATTTAGCAGTGTAAGACTAGAGGGAAGGCAGCTTGTCATCAGCACCCACCGCCAACTCTTGGGCTACTCTTTTACCAACGAATAGTTGAATTGACCCTGTAACATTATAACGCCCCCCACGTTGAAAGGGCGAGCATGTTTGGTGTGACAGGCATTCGAACTCGCGACCCTCAGATTACGAGTCGAGTGCCTTATCCACCTGGCCATGCCGGGTCCGGCTTTGCTATAAGAAAACACACATACATACACAGATACTGATTTGAAATATTTGCTTATTAAAAATAGGAATGAAAGGATAAATCGTTGATTGAATCCAACGTCGTAAACTTTGTAAACGTTTTTTGTAAGTTCAGAACGCCAGTGAAATAAGTGACCTTTAATTAATACTTGTATACGACTTCGTCAAATAATTACAAAATATCCTTGAGCATAATTAGTTTTAATGATAGTTGTTTACAGCCATTTAGTTTTGTTTTGGTAAGAACGACATGTAAAATAGTATCGAGTTTCCCGTATGAGTTCAAATAAATCTTTTTTAAATGTACCAGAAGAACCAGACCACCAGTTTACACGTCGCTTTCATTAATGGTTAATTTCCGTTTTATTTTCGGTTAGTATTAAGATAAGCAGTCTCTTAGCGCCATCTTCTGTTCATCAAATTCCACAGTCCACGTGATTGTGGTCAGCGCTTTGACTAGTCGCTTTCTTTCTCGAGTGTCGACTCGTTTTAAAACTTCGTGTAGCTTTATATGAAACTCTAAAACAAACGAGCTAAAAAACTGTAATTTTGGCGTCGGTTTTCCATTGGCAACCCAACTTCACATAACTCTGAGATTTCAATACCAGTTTGATGTAATTTCAACTACAACAAGTCAGAAAGTTGAGAAACTTTATGACACTTTAATCGCCATATTCTTAGTTTAATAATCAAATAAAGTTACGAAGGTACTTCAAGCTAATTAAATATTTAAAGACTCCAAAGTTCTCCAATAATCACGTATAGCTTCGATGTTTAAGAAAGGTAAACTTTCTGTTAATGAAAATCGCCTAATGATTTGGTGTCTCTCAGTGCAGTCCGAGGCTCGAGAACTTCGTTAACTCGGCGTTCTTCTGGGACTAAACTTTTGTAATTTAACTTAAGAAAATTAATTGACTGTAGCTGATTTTGTTATCGTCTACATAGACAGTTATTGGAGAAAGTTACGCGAGCCTATGAGGTCAGTCATCGTAAACGGAGGAACTGATTCTTTGTGTAATCCGTTTACATTTGTCAAGATGTCGTTATCCGGTATCGTTCCACACAGATGCTCTCCTATATGGATGAATTGTATTGATGTAGTCTCTCGTAACGGATAAAGCTGACGTAGTAGAGACTAAGAAAGAGGTGTTTTTCACTCTTCCACAAAGCTGTCCTAACTTTCACTCTCTGTTGTGCTAATTCACTCATGCAAAGATTGCAGACGCTCTTTTGAAATAATTATGAATTTTAGCGGAATTGCATAAGCGTATATACTTCTCCCTACAATCCTGAATAAATATTAAATCTTCCAAAATATATCGCATTTTCTTTGTTTGTTCGGTTTTTGCGCAAACGCACACAAGAGCTGTATATTTACTCTAGCTATGCCTAATTCTGAAAGGACGTGAATAAGGGAACTTCATTCAGTCAGGCCTTGATTAATAACAGAGTGGGTGAGAAATTGATTTTACGAAAACCTTAAGCCTAACGTGGCTTAGTGGTTAGGACGTTCAAGTACTAATTATTTTAATTCTGAAGAAAGCCAGTCGCGGTGAATATTTTCATAATTTCGTGTTATATTAACGTACATGTCAGGTGTTCTTAAATATACATATTTTTAAAGAAGTAATCAAACCTTAAGGAGTGAGTTTCTCCAACAATACTTTTATTATAAAACTAAATCTGTAATAAAAGGGGAATGAATATCATGAAATAAACAAAACATTTTGATAGTGAATTAATATATATTAGTTTGTATCCTGTTTTGGAACCTTACAAAGGAATTAGTTCATACTCCACGTGTAAATAATTCCATATTTGATTGGTATACTTGTAGACTACCGTTATACATGTTTCACACTTCACGTGTAAATAATTCCATATTTGATTGGTATACTTGTAGACTACCGTTATACATGTTTCACACTTCACGTGTAAATAATTCCATATTTGATTGGTATACTTGTAGACTACCGTTATACATGTTTCACACTCCACGTGTAAATAATTCCATATTTGATTGGTATACTTGTAGACTACCGTTATACGTGTTTCACACTCCACGTGTAATTAATTCCATATTTGATTGGTATACTGGTAGACTACCGTTATACATGTTTCACACTCCACGTGTAAATAATTCCATATTTGATTGGTATACTTGTAGACTTCCATTATACATGTTTCACACTCCACGTGTAAATAATTCCATATTTGATTGGTATACTTGTAGACTACCGTTATACATGTTTCACACTCCACGTGTAAATAATTCCATATTTGATTGGTATACTTGTAGACTTCCATTATACATGTTTCACACTCCACGTGTAAATAATTCCATATTTGATTGGTATACTTGTAGACTACCATTATACATGTTTCACACTCCACGTGTAAATAATTCCATATTTGATTGGTATACTTGTAGACTACCGTTATACGTGTCAATCCCACCATTTATTAGTTAAAGAGCAGCCCAAGAGGTGGTGATATGTGGTGATGACTAGCTGTTTTCCCTCTAGCCTTACATTGCTAAATTTAGGATTCCTACCGCCGATAGCTCTCTTGTAGCTTTGAACAAAATTCAGGACCACCCAACAAACAGAAGATAATATATTTTTATAGTTAGGTTTATATTTCTAGTTTTATTATTTGTTTGAATGAGGACTAGTTTAACCAGAAATTACTACTGTAATACTGCTTACAATCTTATGATTGCTCGGGTCCGTCTGATATCCAGTAATTGACCACTAGTTCATTTTGCGGGGAAGTTAAACGTCTCAAATATCTTCTAAATGTTACATTTTGTTGCCGTACAAATGATCTAATAGAGAGAAGTGAACACAAGAATATAAACCAAGAAATGAAATCAGAATCGCCCAATTTTATCTCTTTGTTTTCTTTTGAAAATTGCCTATTGTTTATTTTAATTTCACCACCTAGCCTGCAGCATATTTTAATTTCACCACCTAGCCTGCAGCATATTTTAATTTCACCACCTAGCCTGCAGCGTATTTTAATTTTATCACCTAGCCTGCAGCATATTTTAATTTGACCACCTAGCCTGCAGCATATTTTAATTTGACCACCTAGCCTGTAGCATATTTTAATTTGACCACCTAGCCTGCAGCATATTTTAATTTGACCACCTAGCCTGCAGCATATTTTAATTTGACCACCTAGCCTGCAGCATATTTTAATTTCACCACCTAGCCTGCAGCATATTTTAATTTGACCACCTAGCCTGCAGCATATTTTAATTTGATCACCTAGCCTGCAGCATATTTTAATTTGACCACCTAGCCTGCAGCATATTTTAATTTGACCACCTAGCCTGCAGCATATTTTAATTTGACCACCTAGCCTGCAGCATATTTTAATTTGGCCACCTAGCCTGCAGCATATTTTAATTTCACCACCTAGCCTGCAGCATATTAGGCCTGATACAAGACATTATGCCTCTCTTCTTTCACATGCAACCTGACTTAAAGCCTACCATGTTAGCCTATCACTAATGATTTTCGTATTTTCCTTACCTCAGTCATGTCGCTTGAACAAGATAACAGTGAGCATCGCAATTTGCTATCGTTTTAGTTCACGTGAGGCCAGCCAATTGGTCAACGCTACGGTGTGTTAATCAAAAGGTTCCCTGTTAGGGTCCCGTTATAATAAAACTACTTCCCTTTCTTTCGGACCGTTAGGTGGAGTTCATGATCTTGGTAAGCACTGTCTGAATCTGAGCCTTACCATAAAATATTCCCCATTTTCCCCTCTGGACTGTGGGTACGTTATAAGAATGACAGTCAGTTCCTTTGTGTAGATGGTAGGGTGTTGATGGTTTACTGACAGCTTTGTCTCTGGTCAGTAGTTCAAAACTTCAGATGGACGTAGATAACTTTAATAACTTTGCTATAAACACTAAATACAGATATTTTAATATTTCTTAGATAAAACGTAAACATAGTGTGAGGTAACCGATGCGTCTGTACTTGTGTTTCTTGAATATATGTTTAAACAATTTATAAAAATCTTGATCTGTCCACGGCGGGTATCAAAACCCGAATGTTAGCGTCATAAGTTGTCACCACTGAGAAAGATTCTGAATCTATTCATCTTTTTTATAACTTTTAAAATGTTTATTTTAGAACTGTATTAAACTTTTTTTTTCTGAGGAACAAAAACAATTACTATTAAAAAACAGAAGTTTCCCTAAATCGGAATTTCTATATTAAATTCTTTTTACAAGCGGTATTTCTGTAAATCTCTACTTACATTACACATATTGTAATACCACATCCGAGGTGTGGTAAACAAAAACTCCAGTTTTTCTCTTCAATATCGTATTTAGAAGAGGTTACATTTCACATTTAAATTAAGTTGGTAACACGACACCTTGTGTCGACTTCGAGCTGTCCGGACAAGGTAGATATAGGTTTCTTGTAGGGCTTGAAGTTCCGACTTTAATTTGTCCAGCATCGTGCTAGGATTTAATGAGACCCTGGACGTGACCTAATAAAAATTATTTATTAAATTGGAAGCGAGCTCTTCTTGAAAGCTGTGAGGTAAGAAGACAATTCTCCTGATGCACGTAATAGTAAACCCGGAACGTTTCACGTTTCATTAAATTTCTCGGGCTTCACTCGAAAGCCCATTTATAATTGGATGCAAGAACATTCATCAAATAGTTTTCATTACATTCTATTAGTAGGGTCAGCAGTCGTCGCTTTGTTGTGCTGGTGGCTCGTGTCTCTCAATCTTTCTAGTTGGAATATTCCCAACATCGTACATGTAATTGATTTTTTTTTTTCGGTTGTTGCTGGAGTTTTGTTTTGTTCTATGGAAGATTCAAACCTCCAATAATTAGCATTACTATATTTTTCCAGTACTGCTATTGGCCATGATGTACGCGTATATTGTTTTGACAAGTACGAATCAGACCTGTATTTTAATGGTGTTTATTTATGCTCGGCGTTAAGAAAGAAGTCGATAAAGTAAAGCGTTATGTAGATTGTAATGAGTGCTGCAATAAGACATTCATTACTCACTAACTTCAGTTCAAATTATTAAACAAGAAAACATTTTTCAAACTCTCTTAACAATTTCGTTATATCCTATCGACATTTTGGAATTTTTAGTGTGTGTGTGTTTTCCTATAGCAAAGCTACATCTGGTTATCTGCTGAGTCCACCGAGGGGAATGGAACCCCTGATATTAGCGTTCTAAATCCGTAGGCTTTCCGTTGTACCAGTGGGGGACAATTTTTAGTGTTTGTCTGCGCTAGCCGTCCCTAATTTAGCAATGTAAGACTAGAGGGAAGGCAACTAGTTATCGCCACCCGCCGCCAACTTTTGGGCTACTCCTTTACCAACGAATAGAGGGATTGACCGTGATATTATAACGCCCCCACGGCTGAAAGGGCGAGCATGTTTGGTGCTAATGGGATTTGAACCCGCGATCCCCGGATTACGAGTCGAGTGTTTTAACCACCTGGCCATGCCAGGACCCTAATTGTAGAACAACAATGCATCTCGTTAATAAATTATTTGATAATCGCAATTAAATGAACGTTGTCCCGGTCTCGTGCCGCCATTGTTCAGAATCTGATGACCACAACTATGCACTATTTTCCTCGACAGCAAGTGTGAAAATAAAGAGGCCAATCATAGGCCTTGATAACCAGATCCTACATTGTACCTAGATATCATTTTGATAAGCAACTTGAAGGCGTCGATATCCAATATAACCATATTTCTCATGAAATCTGACATCCATTATGTGTTGTGGTTGGAGGCTTGTAAGAATTCTCAAATTTCAAGTCCTTATTTATTACCTTATTAATGTTACTAGAAGAACAATTTCACCTTCGGCTTGATGTATTTTGGGTCAAAGGGTTCTTTTCGTTATCACAATCTTAATTCTATGGTTCGTTGAAATGAAAGTCAAATCATTGTTCATACATCTTTTCAACATGTCTCACTGTAGATCCTGAACCAAATACAGAAGTCTGCTGTACGTGTAGCACCATAGCTCACTCTGCACCACTGTATAAGTTGAATAATCCTTTGTACCAGCCCCTCGGCGGCTGAACGGTAATGCTAAAATCGGGTTTCGATATCCGCGACAAATAGCCCATTGTGTACCTTTGCGCTCAACAACAAATAAACAAACCATCTGTATTAGCACATCACCATATTTGTTTGACCTTTCTCACGTCATTGATTTATGGTGTACTGTTTAATTTCAAAGACCGTATACGTAGCTGATAAACTCGTAAAACCTAGACACATTCATAGATCCACAGCTAATACAATTGTTGAACCTTTATAGAACCACAACGGAAAAAAAGAATTTTGTCACCTTTATAGAACAACAGCTGATAACAGCTGTAACAATTGTAGAACGTTATTACCATTATAGATCCACAGGTGGTAAAATTATAGAAACAAGAAACCTTTATAGAACCACGCCTCATAAACCTTACAAGTTGTCTAACTTTATGGGACCACGCCTAATAAACCTTACAAGTTAAACACCTTTATGGATTGGTTTGGTTTGTTTTGAATTTCGCGCAAAGCTACACGAGGGCTATCTGCTCTAGCCGCTCATAATGTAGCAGTGCAAGATTAGAGGGAAGGCAGCTAGTCATCACCACCCACCGCCAACTGTTGAGCTACTCTTTTATCAATGAATAGTGGGAGAGACTGTCACATTATAAAGCCCCCACGACTGAAATGGCGAGCATGTTTGGTGTGACGGGGAGTCGAACCCGCGACTCTCGGATTACGAGTCGAGTGCCTTAACCACCTGGACAGCACTATCTACCTTTATAGAACCACAGCTGATAAACTCATAGAACCTAGACACTGTTATTAATATTTATCTCTGAATTTCGGTTATAATCAATTACCTTAAGACGACAATATCTGTTATTTTACCCACAGTTTCAATGATTTATAAGATGCTTATTTTAAAAGGAAGCTTGCTGTACTTAATTATTTTGAACATCAGACTGTTTAGACAGAGAATTCTCGTGGTTTGGTACACTACAATTTCTGACGAATTGAAAGCCACGGGTGCTTTCTGGACATTTGAAACTTTTTAAAGCTTTCTCGTCTTTACATAAAATATTCAGAGTCGGCGTTCAGACATTTCGATATTCAGTATCAAGACTCATAAACTGTGCGCGAGTGAAAATGTCAACAAACGGATATTTGTAACAATCTGAAGAGTTATAAAGCCGTCCCACATCGTGTCCCACACATATTCTTATTGCAGGCTGTTTTCCTATGTTTGAAAAATGATTAATATTCACTGAAAACGTTAAAATAGAATTTGAATAAATCTCCTCCGAAATGGGACACTGGAGCTCCAGGGAAAACTAAAACACTAACGGGACACTGGAGCTACAGGGATAACTAAAACACTAACGGGACACTGGAGCTCCAGGGAAAACTAAAACACTGACGGAACACTGGAGCTTCAGGGATAACTGAAACACTGGAGCTCCAGGGATAACTAAAACACTAACGGGACACTGGAGCTCCAGGGAAAACTAAAACACTGACGGAACACTGGAGCTTCAGGGATAACTGAAACACTGGAGCTCCAGGGATAACTAAAACACTAACGGGACACTGGAGCTCCACAATGCGTTGTTCTGCTTGTCCACAGAATGTATCGAAACCCAGTTATAGCGTTTTAAGTCCGCACACATACCGCTGTGCGACTACATGTCTTATTTTGGTCAAGAAACCTTAGATATAAACATAAACTTTGTATAATTAATACTTGAAACCGTCGGTACCTGATGAAGCTAACACTAAAACTTGGATCTTGCACTAATATTTCATTCATTACAACCATGGTTTAATCAGTGAAGGTACCATCAAGTGAAACAGATTTATCACAACCATGGTTTAATCAGTAGAGTACCATCAAGTGAAACAGATTTATTACAACCATGGTTTAATCAGTGAAGGTACCGTCAAGTGAAACAGCTTTATTACAACCATGGTTTAATCAGTGAAGGTACCATCAAGTGAAACAGATTTATCACAACCATGGTTTAATCAGTAGAGTACCATCAAGTGAAACAGATTTATTACAACCATGGTTTAATCAGTGAAGGTACCATCAAGTGAAATAGATTTATTACAATTGTGGTTTAACTTAATGGTACCATCGAGTAAAACAGGTTCACTACAACCATTGTTTCACCAGTAAAGGTACCATCAGGTTCATTACGAATCAGTCACATGATTTATGAAATAAAATTAGATAATGTACAGTCAAAATTTCTCTTTTCTGGAACGAATGATCTTGGAAATTAGTTGTTGTCTTTTATCGTGTATCTATAAAGACAAACGAAAAAAACAATAAAAGAACCACCTCGGACTGAACGTGTAGTGGAATACCCTCTAAGTCTCATGGACTCTTTATCAACGACAAGAAGGAAGAGAAATTCGAATCGAATCGCCACTATTAAACACTAGAGACTTTCTCACTCTGTAATCGACAGTCGATTTGTCACTAGCTGAAAGCTACGCGTCTCTCACTTCTTTTGTGGCAGGCCTGACGTAGTGTTTCGTGGTTTGCAGCCGAGGCTATTGATTTGGTTATAAATTTCACACTTTGGAGTCTGTCGCACAGTAAGCATCGTGACGTCATAATGCTTTTTTTTTTTAAGTTCATTTATCATACTTTCACCTGGATAATACACCAGCTGCTTTCTAATAGGGCCGCTCTATTCAAAAAAAAAATCCAGTCCTTAACGCCCGGTGTTTTAATAAAAGTTTTCTTACTATTCAACTACGACTCAGCTATCAAGAAATACAACTACTGAAAAAAAACAACAACTGAATCTGCGTAACTAATATTTTTGTATAGCTTCCTAACTTGCTGTCTTGTCTTGTCGCAATGCGTTTTTTCTTCCACCGTACGTGTTATTTCATGCTCCTGTCATCAGACTAAAACCACCGTGTAAGTAATCACCATAAGGGCCTCAAATGGTGTCAGAAAACAAACTAAAAACCGCGAGGCCTGAATCCGCTATTCAAGCACTCGTGTTTAATTTAAAGAAAGAAAGATAAATGACAATCTATTCAGCGATCTCGTATTTCACAGCTGCTGTTCTGACGTAGTCTCGCGGATTTGATAGGTGAGAAAGATGAGAGGAGGAGAAATGATAAGTGGTCTCTATCTTCAAGCCCACGTCATCAGGACTTGTCCACCCTGCTGGCGGCAAAAACAAGTGGTCTCTATCTTAAAGCCCACGTCATCAGGACTTGTCCACCCTGCTGGCAGCAAAAACAAATAATCCAATTTTGATGCAAACGGTAGAAGCTGTGACATTAAAGCCGACGTCCGGTTAACTGAAGGGATTAAAGGTTAAAGGGAAACGCTGTTGTGGCTCAACTCTGATCCTCACGACGTCAAACCTGATGTCCACTTCGCTTATCTTTGTGGGTATTTGGGTATGTTGAATTTTAAATACCCAGAACGGCCAAGTGCACAAGACCTCTTCCTCTATCCCTAACTTTCATATAGGCTAGAGTATCCCACAGTACTCCGGCCCTTTTCAGACAATGTCCATGTATTGTCTTCATTTGCCCTTTTTTATGTATATTTTTTAAAGATAAATCCAGCGCTTATTCGTTTGTTTGTTTTGAATTTCGAGTAAAGCTATACGATGGCTATCTACGCTAACCATTTCTAATTTAGCAGTTTAAGACTAGGTGAGAGGCAGCTAGTCATCACCACCAACCGCCAACTCTTGAGTTACTTTTTCAGCAAAGAATAATGGGACTAACCCTAACATTATAACGCCCCACGGTTGAAAATGCTTGTTTGGTGTGACGAGAATTCGGGCTAATGCCCAGCTAGCCCATCTTCTGATCTTTTATCAATAAAACGATAAAGGTCTTGAAAAACCTTTCTTCTTCAGGGTCAAAGTGCACTTATGAAAGCTCCTGTCCAGTACTGGCGGCCCGGCATGGCCAGCTAGATAAGGCACTCGGCTCGTAATCCGAGGGTTGCGGGTTCGAATTCCCGTCACACCAAACATGCTTGCCCTTTCAGCCGTGGCGGCGTTATAATGTAACAGTCAATAACACTATTGGTAAAGGAGAAACCTAAAAGTTGGCGGTGGGTGGTAATGACTAGCTGCCTTATTTCTAGTCTTACACTGCTAAATGAGGAATGGTTAGCGCAGATATGCCTTGTGTAGCTTTATGCGAAATTTGAAAACAAACAAAACAACTTTGTGAATTTTCTCTAAACAGGTTCCAAGAACCAAATTTCATCTGATGGTTAAACTTAGATTTGTAAAAAAAATAAAATCTCCAAATAAACTTTTATGCTCTAATTGCATTTGCTCGTCACAAGAGGTCAGCTTTATGTTTTAATTCATTATTACTGTTTACACAACTCTTAATCCTACGATGTTAGGATTTTGTATGATAATTAGTGTGAATATCAAATAGAAGAATTTAATTATATTTATATTTGTATCATACTAGAGGGCGCTATTTATGCAAGCTTGCTTATATCATTGGATAATATATCTTAAATACACTTAAGCACGTGATGTAGGTTCCTGACTTGATGAATGTAGTAATCAGTTTTATTGATAAAAATGGAAAGTTTCGTTTACATTAATTTTAGTATTCGGTCTTATTCAGTAAACAGAAAATAACTGTTTATTTGTCTACTGATAAACGTAAAACCACACAGTGGAATCTCTGTGTTCTGTTTACCTCGGGTATCGAAACCTGTATCTCGTGTTACAAACATTCAGGCTAATTATATTGCTGGCGGGACGCTAATAAGTTTACGGACTTAGAACGCTAAAATCCGGTGTTTAATTCTCCGTGTTGATTTCAACAGATAACCCAAGGTGTCATCCATCACTCTGAAACAAACGACTTACCGTTGGGGGTGGTAGTAGGGTTGTTTATGGGAGTATAGTGGTTTAGTGTGTGTTTCTTATAGCAAAGCCACATCGGGCTATCTGCTGAGTACATCCAGGGGAATCGAAACCCTAATTTTAACGTTGGAAGTCCAGACTTACCGCTGTACCAGCGGGCGACTAATCGTTTAGTCCATAAACCTTAAAAGGAATAAGAAAATGTTTCGCTCATTCGGTACTAGGTGTCATGTGAGATAAAGTGTTTCGCTGATTCATTACTAGGTGGTGACACGTGAGGTAAAGAATCAAAGAAGGAAAATAAAAGTTTGCATCCTGTAAATGAGTTTTACATAATATATAGAAGTATTACTTGAATCTTATTAAAATTTCATTTCTCTAGTTAAAGTTTAAAGAAACCACTGTCGTAAATGTTTCTAAATATTTTATGGAAGGGACTCTTGCTAGGGTTTCTAAGTATTCTTTCTCTGTTTTGAAGTAAACGCCATACACAAGCATAAATCCACTGAAATTACAAATTCTCAAATCCAAACCTTTATACTAATTAGGATCACGAGATATCAGTACGGTTGATGTCGGGAATAAATAATTCTCTGTTGGTCTTTTATTGTAAAAATGACCATTGGCCTCTTAGAATGTCGCTGAAAATCAACAACATAAAACCTGAGTAAGTGGTTGTTATAACCCGAAGATTGATGTCGTTTTCACAGCAGTGAGTGATGTGTCTCATTAAACACCGCCCTCTGATTGGTCCGTTTCTGTGATAGGACTTGATCTCTTGCCAAATTGTGGAACCTTCCCGTGAAGTTATATAAGCGAATTACACCGCCAGTTTGTTGTTTTAAATTTTACAAAAGTAAAATAAGCGAGTTTTTTAGTTCGGCGTGTAATACGCGAACATCCATCCACCTTGTGGACTTACAACGGTAAAAATCAGGTTTATTTTAGTTTTGGTGGACACAACACAAATGGTACATTGTGTAGCTTTGTATCTCAGAACGGCTGGTAAGAGCATTAACATTTTTATTAATAAGGATTTGTTTGTTTGTTTCTAAATTTCGCGCAAAGCTATACGAGGGCTATCTGCTCTAGCCGTCCCTAATTTAGCAGTGTAAGACGGGAGGGAAGGCAGCTAGTCATCACCACCCACCGCCAACTCTTGGGCTACTCTTTACCAACGAATAGTTGGATTGACCCCGTCACATTATAACGGCCCCATGGCTGAAAGGGCCAGCATGTTTGGTGCGACGGGGATTCGAACCCGCGACCCACAGACTGCGAGTAGAACGCCTTAACCAACATGGCCATGTCGGGCCTATTGATAAGGAGAGAACAACGTTTCGACCTTCCTAGGTCATCTTTAGGTTAAGATGACTTAGGAAGGTCGAAACGTTGTTCTCTTTATCAATAAAAGTGTTACTGCCCATAACAGCCGTTCTGAGATACATTTTATTTCAAGTGGGATTTCATCATCAAGAATTGTGTATCTTTGTGCTTAACTAGAAATGAATGAACGAGCAGAAATATCTGTATCAGTGTCGTCCAATATTCTTTCATTTGAAACTGTTTATTAGCGAAGTATTTTATTAAAATTACAAAAATACATAAAACGAACATTCTATATCGTAAGGCTGAACAACTTGGTAATAAAATATATATTAAAACCACCACCTAGATCCCTATTTAGTTTCCACATCCACCACATGTCCTGGTATTGGTATTATACCCTCGTTTGGTTGCGGCAGGTATTTTTTACCGTTAAGTGATAGACAGAAACCACGCATACATTTGGTGTGGTATATTCTCTCACGGTGTGTAAATTGATTTCTCGTTGTTAAACTATTGTAAAACGTTTGCTGACCGTAACTAAGTTTTGTTGTTATTCTATGAAAAAAACAACTTCTAAACTCCAATAAAACTTAGATGCTATCTTTTAACGAAACGTGTCAATCTGGCTGTCATTCAAGACGGTGTTGGCTGGTTTTCCAATCACACAAGTCTCGCCAACAGGGACTATTCAAGTTAGTATAGGTGGTGTGATCATCATAGCTCGTGCCAAGACTTGCCATGTTTGTCATTGGACCGTAAGAGGACCAGTTGGTTCATCTTTTCTGGAATTTAAGCAAAATAGCCTGTCGTCTCCACTTCTCCTGGTGGTGATAAAAACATTTACCTTTTTTTTTTAAAAAAAAAAGAACAGAGCACATAAACCAAACTCCGTAATGTACATCTACATGAAGAAGTTTAAACAGAATTCAGTTTTGAACAGTCGAATTCTTTACACAGTTAAAATAATCTTGTTTCGAGCTTGTTAAATAAGGAAGACAAGTTACTCACTCTATGCCATTGTTTTTGTATTCCACCCCCAATTTTAGTTCCTGGGTTTATTTGCAGTTTTCCCATATATGGTATAAACCGCATCACTTTTTACAGACTTTCTTGAGCATGACATCATGCGCTGTGAATGGAGAAAGTAAAGTTTAGCACATGGTTTCTGGGATTTAATATTTCAGTTCACCCGAGTTTCATATAATTTCACTTTATTGTGTTTTATATTTAAAATAATTTGTTATTTTTGTTAATTTTATCTCAATTTTAAACGAACACCAGATCCAAGTTCCGTGTCTGAAGTAATCCGTACGCTGTTTTCTTCAGTTGTTGTTAACCTCAAAGCTACACAATAACCTATCCTGGACTCACCACGGGTATCGAAACCTGATTTGTAGCATTATAGGCCTTCTGACTTATCGCTGAACCACGAGGGTGCCACATTTGAGTTGTAACAAAGGGGTGTTAATGATCAACTGCCGTTTCTTTTCACCCCAAAACTTGGATCATTATATTACTTATAACGATTATTCTGCCTCCTGGTTTAATCACCATGGTACCCTGTCTCCTCGTCCTTTCCATGTTATCCTGACAAAGTAATTCCGTCTTCTATCTTCACTTCTTTACTTTATGTCCGTTTCTTTCTTATTCTTGTCCACTTTATGTTCGTTATCTTAGCCTACTTTTGGCATTCTTCCCTCCCCTGCCACCCCTGCTCCTCCATTTCTATTATTAATTTTACTTCACCTCTCATATCCTCAGATTATTCTCCAAGCTTCCTGTCTTGGAATGTCTATCTCATCCATACTTTCTGTATTTCGTGTCTCCATACATTAACGCATACCGTACGGTGATAATCGGTTCACATGACATCTTTTTCACCATGACGTTGAAGATAAACCAAGGGTTATGTGGTTCGCGTCAGTCAGGAAGGTTGAAAGACGTCTTCATCACTGTTTTACTTAGTAAGCAGTACTTGTCTGGCTGAGGCTTGTCTGATATGTGGGACACGTTGGTGATAAGGAATTGATTCCTGATGTGAGGGGAAAAAAACTTTGACAACTACAGTTTTCGCTGTTTAGACGTCACATGTTCAACATTGATTTATATTCTTTTTGTGTGTTTAGTACTTTTAACCCCCTTCAATCTCGCCCAGATAATGAAATTACGAGCTGAAAGGATTTTATACTAAATATATAATTTAATAATGTTGCTCAAAAGAGTCTAATTTAATTATTCGAGCAGACAAAGAGTTTTTGCTTGTAATTCATTTACTCTGAGAGTAACACTTCTGGAAAATCACTGTAACATATATTTTTCTACTCGTTTAAGGGAAAACGTTACGTAAAACGGTCTCTTAGACTAATGTCTCTGGAGGCTTGTGAATGCTCACAGTCTGAAGCCTTTGGAGATAAGATCTTACACTGAATACACTGGTACAAAAATGCTGAAACTAACAGATTTAAATATTTTATTGTAAAGTTAGATCGCTAGTGTTTGATATTTGTTCTATTGTGATGTTATATCGTTGTAGTCATTGGTGGTGGTTCTGTTGTGACATTATTGTACCTTCGTTACTTGTGGTACTTGTTTTATTGTGACTTCGTTGTACAATTGCTACCTGTGGTACTTCTTCTAAAGTAATGTTGTTATGTCATTGTAGCATGTCATAATTGTTCTATTGTTACGGTGTTGTACCTTCACAGCCTGTGGCACTTTCTTTGTTATGAGGCTATTGTACCATCTCAGCCTGTGGTACTTTCTTTGTTATGAGATTTCTGTACCTTTTCAGCCTGTGGTACTTTTTTTGTTATGAGACTATTGCATCTTCTCAGTCTGTGGTACTTTCTTTGTTATGAGACTATTGCATCTTCTCAGTCAACTTATAAAGGCTTGAGATATTTATACCAAACAATATCCGATCGTGTTATCAACTGTGTTATAAAGGCTTGAGATATTTATACCAAACAATATCCGATCGTGTTATCAACTGTGTTATCATTACGCCCATATTCATTTTTTAGAACCTGCATTTTCCTGTACAGAGATCTGGATCCTCAGGATAATTTTCTTTTCTAGTTTTCATCTAGCTTCTAGCGATCGATCAGTGGATGTCATGGTCTTCGAACTGCTTTGTGCCAAGACTAACATAATAGTTAGCGTGTCGGGCTGAGGATCGTAAGGTTAGTGACGTGATGTCTGTTGAACACGCTCTGCATTTTTGTCTGTGAGCGCATTATAAAAATGGCAGTCGACCCTGTTATTCAATTCAAATGGCCGGTAAAAGCCCTGGTGGTGGCAGGCTCTGCTGACTGGATAACCTTTCTTCTGGTTAGATACGGACATGCCCTAGACGTGAATGAGCTGGTCGTTTAGACCATGTGAGTAGAAGATACTACTCAGGTTAATCCGAATCAATTTGAAAGTTATTTTCGATTTTTTATTTTTCTTAATTATTATATTTTTTTTCTTAAAATACCTTTGTGTCTGTTATATTTTGTTCTAGTGATAGAAACTGAAATAATGTCATGTGTGAAACTTGAGGTAACCCTCAAGGCAAGGCTTACGGAATATTTAAAACAATGCGATGTACGTGTTCTAAACCTGTAATCAACCTAACCGTTCTAATGAAACTATTATATGTGAAAATTCTAGCGAATGTGCGTAACTCTAAAGGTAACTATGAAGTCTTTTAAACAGGCTTTTGAAAGTCTGTTCGGCGGTTCGTGAGGAATTTCTTACAGAGTTCTAAGTAACGTGTTAATAAAAAAATTTTAAAACGTAAACTGAAACGTCACAAAATTACAATTAATCCTACTTGTAATTATTGCTGTGGGTTCCTTGTGACCCAAAACTGGTCACTGTAGGTTCCTTGTGACCCAACACTGGTCACTGTAGAAACAAAAACTTGTGGCACAACCATGGTCACTGTAGACGTGTGCAACACAACCCTGGTCACTGTAGAAACAAAGACTTGTAACACAACCCTGGTCACTGTAGACATTTGTAACACAACCATGGTCACTGTAGACATGAACATTTGTAACACAACCCTGGTTACTGTAGACATGAACATTTGTAACACAACACTGGTCACTGTAGAAACAAACACTTGCAACACAACCATGGTCACTGTAGAAACGAACACTTGCAACACAACCATGGTCACTGTAGAAACGAACACTTGCAACACAACCATGGTCACTGTAGAAACGAACACTTGCAACACAACCATGGTCACTGTAGAAACGAACACTCGTAACACAACCATGGTCACTGTAGACGTGTGCAACACAACCCTGGTCACTGTAGACATTTGTAACACAACCATGATCACTGTAGACATGAACATTTGTAACACAACACTGGTCATTGTAGACATGAACATTTGTGACAAAACCCTGGTCACTGTAGACATTTGTAACACAACCATGGTCACTGTAGACATGAACATTTGTAACACAACCCTGGTTACTGTAGACATGAACATTTGTAACACAACCCTGGTCACTGTAGACATGAACATTTGTAACACAACCCTGGTTACTGTAGACATGAACATTTGTAACACAACCCTGGTTACTGTAGACATGAACATTTGTAACACAACCCTGGTTACTGTAGACATGAACATTTGTAACATAAACACTGGTCACTGTAGAAACAAACACTTGTAACACAAACCATGGTCACTGTGTGAAACGAACACTTGCAACACAAACCATGGTCACTGTAGAAACGAACACTTGCAACACAACCATGGTCACTGTAGAAACGAACACTTGCAACAACAACAACCATGGTCACTGTAGAAACAAACACTTGCAACACAACCATGGTCACTGTAGAAACGAACACTTGCAACACAACCATGGTCACTGTAGAAACAAACACTTGCAACACAACCATGGTCACTGTAGAAACGAACACTTGCAACACAACCATGGTCACTGTAGAAACGAACACTAGTAACACAACCATGGTCACTACAGACAAGAACACTTGTAACACAACCCTGGTCACTGTGAACAAGAACACTTGTAACACAACCCTGGTGATTGTGGTTTATTGAGAAACTTTAATAATGAAACACTCACCGTGTTATTATTTTATGTTTATGTTACTTGGAACTGATTTTACATTTTGAAAATAATATAAGTAAACACATAGGAACAAAATCTTTAGAGAATGAAAAACATGCTTGTAACGATCGATTAAAGTGTAAAAACATCTTTGTAATGGTCGATAAAAGTGTAAAAAACTTTCTTGTAATGGTCGTTTAAAGTGTAAAACACCTTTGTAATGGCCAATTAAAGTATAACTTCGAAATAGAAATGCCTTCGAAAAATTAGGAATTATAATTTGATATATAGTTATGTTTGGTGGGATAAGGATTCGAACCCACGATCCTCAGATTCCGAGTTAAGCGCCCTCTTACCAACTGGTCATGTTTAAAGTTTTCGTACTATTTTGTTTTTAGTCGTAATTTGACAATAATGTAGTTTAACACTTGGATTACTTGAATTATATTATTGGTATATTTAGGCTATATTAGGTATCAACACTGTATTTTTTGAAAGCGCGTGCATGTTTTATGTACATTCTTAAATATTGAGACTAACAAGTACAAAACGACGTTTTTTTGACATAGTAATAATTAAAACTATTTAATATAAACTATACAGTGTCTATTTATATTCATTATACTATCAAACGAATTTGCTATAAATAAGCAAATAGAAATTAGTGAAAGCAAAATATTTGAGTTATTTCCTAGGTCTGAGCTTAAAATTACGTGTGATAACCCTAGAAAACCAAGTTTCAGTGGATAAAACGTGTAGCCTACTGTATACCATTACGCTTGATTAAAAAACCTGGGTCTTCGTTTTTATTTCTAGAATATTATTGATATAAATATATTAGTTTTCGAACTCTAAAAATCAAACAAAAGTGGCTGTCCCAAGCCGTTATTATATTTTTAATATCCACGAGCCCAGCATGGTTATGTGGTTAGGGCGCTTGACTCGTAATCTGAAGATCGCGGTTTCGAATCCCCCTGGCACCAAACATGCTCGCTCTTTCAGCCGTGGGTCATTATTATGTGCGGTCAATCCCACTATTCGTTAGTGCAAAAGAGTAGCCTAAGAGTTGGTGGTGGGTGGTGATGACCAGCTGTCTTCCTTCAGTCTTACAGTGTTAAATTAGAGACGGTTCGCCTAGATAGTCCTCGTGTAGCTTTGCGCAAAATTGAAAAAACAAATAAACGATAACAAGGAATCACTTGAACTGGAGAAATACAAACCTAATAAATGTCGAAAGTTCTACTTTGCGAGCTCTTCGCCAACTATCTCTATTTATATACATATTTATTCGCATATAAATACAATACGAAATACGTATAATCTGCAGAACACTTCATTACCACGAAATGCGTTCAGTGTTTTGGTATAAAGTTAATTCTCACGAAGTGTATTATAACACGTACTTCATTATGTGTTTTTCATTAGTTTTAAATAGTTTCTATGTAGTAAATGAGTTCAAGCACAATAACTAACAGTCCGATAAGAAAGGCAAATGTTGAAAACTACAACATGTCCTCTATACAAACCTGTTGTTCATCTTTGTTATCTCATCAGTTTAAATACAAACCTCTGGTTCATTTTTGTTATCTCATCAGTTTAAATACAAACCTGTGGTTCATCTTTGTTATCTCATCAGTTTAAATACAAACCTGTGGTTCATCTTTGTTATCTCATCAGTTTAAATACAAACCTGTGGTTTATCTTTGTTATCTCATCAGTTTAAATACAAACCTGTGGTTCATCTTTGTTATCTCATCAGTTTAAATACAAACCTGTGGTTCGTTTTTGTTATCTCATCAGTTTAAATACAAACCTGTGGTTCATTTTTGTTATCTCATCAGTTTAAATACAAACCTGTGGTTCATCTTTGTTATCTCATCAGTTTAAATACAAACCTGTCGTTCATCTTTGTTATCTCATCAGTTTAAATACAAACCTGTGGTTTATCTTTGTTATCTCATCAGTTTAAATACAAACCTGTGGTTCATCTTTGTTATCTCATCAGTTTAAATACAAACCTGTGGTTCATCTTTGTTATCTCATCAGTTTAAAATCCGTCTATATGTATTGTCTTGTTAGTTTTAAATCTCTGTTATTTTCGTTGTTTCATTAATTGTAAGTCCATCTCATTGTCTTCTCAGCTTTAAATCCATCTGTTATCTATGTTATTTTGTTAGTTTTAAATCCATCTGTTGTCTATGTTATTTTGTTAGTTTTAAATCCATCTGTTGTCTATGCTATTTCGTTAGTTTTAAATCCATCTGTTATATATGCTATTTCGTTAGTTTTAAACCCATCTGTTATTTCATTAATTTTAAATCCATCCCTTTGTTTTCTTAGCTTTAAATCCATCTGTTATCCAATGTGTCACGTTAGTTTATCATTCGTCTGTCATCTCATTAGTTAAAAGTTTCTAATTTTTACATCCATCATGGAGATATAAATATTTAGGTTTAACCCTTGCTGAGGTTGAATTTTTAAATTAACTGTTTCTTATATTAAGATTAGTTGATGTGTTGTTAACCTTTCTTATGTTTGACCTAACAACCTGTTTTTTTAACTCTCACACTTTTAGTAAGGTTACATTCCTCTCCACTTCATCAGGTTTCTGTTTCGATCCAGTTTATCTTTTCATTAGTTATCTGTTTTCACCAGGTTTTCAATAAGGCTGATTTCGATAGGTCTCTGATTTTATCACGTCCGATGTGTCATTAAATCTTTGGTTTGTATAATCACATTGTCGTCAGGCAGGTGAGTCGTTTATTTCAACATCTCTCAGCTACCCGTTGTATTTATCAATATTTATCAACTTTCCATTTTTTTAATTCGCCGTTAAAGTAGGGTTTGAAATAAACCTATATTTATCGTTTCGTGAAGTCAGAACACTAAAAATATAATTAATTAAACACGTTGTTAGAGCAACAAGCGGTAGAATATAAGTTATAAGTAAGAAAGTAAAAAAACACCAACAAATGACAATCACAAGGAAACATTGTGAATTAGACTTGTTTGATTTGGAACGAGTTTAACAAATCACAGATGTACACAGTGCTTAATTATCGTGAGACACACAAACTCTACTGACGTGTGTCCTTTCTTGTCTGACGAAAAGCAGACAGTCCTCAACTAGAAATTCCTGGTTTTCCTTCTTGGTGGCACCGTAGAAACATTTAACGAAAGAAACAACTCTGCCTCATTACCCACGGCTTATTTTAAATATCGTTAATATGAAAGAAATCGACTTTATAATGTTAACGTCAATTTCATGCTGCAACCAAAGAACACGTACATATATATATATATAATTTTTTGTCTAGAAGAAACCAAATTGTTAAATATTTCATGGCAGAGATTTCCAATTAAAATGTCTTCTTGTTGTGTCTTAGTGTTTCTTCTATCTAATTAGTAAAATTCAAAAGTAACTCAATTATGTACGGGTTAACTATATTGGAACTTAATACCAGGTCACTAACCAGATCTAAATAGTATAGCAGGGTTAAAACTAACAATAAATGTTGTATGGAATATTGGGGGGGGGGGGTTACAGTGCTTGATATTTATGAAAAATAAATAAAAATTAAAAACAAAGAAACATAAAACGGCTCCATGTTAGCAGGAGCAGACGCTACTTAGTTTGAATGTATGTAGTTACACACCAGAACCTATGATTTAGATGAACGATTGACGTTCTGCACGCTAGATAAATACCCTATTGTCGTGATTAATCTCCAAAAATATTTTATGAATAATCAGTTTGAGTTATACGCCGTCTTTCTTTAACAAACAAAGATAACTCGCCTAGAAATAGCTCTTAATACATAATTTTTTATGTAAAATAGGGTTGTGGAGTTCCTTGAAAGTAACAAAACAAAACCGATGTAGTTACAACATGAATTTGGTTACTGACTGTCTATCACATTATTATTCAAAAGTATCGAAAGCATTTCTATTTTGAAGTTACACTTTAATCGATCGTAACAAGGATGTTTTTCACCTCTAAAGATTTTGTTCATGTGTGTTTACTTATATTATTTTCAAAATGTAAAGTCAGTTCCAAGTAACATAAACATAAAAATGGTCCAACACGGTGAGTGTTTCCATTATTAGAGTTTCTCAGTAAACCACAATCACCATGGTTGGTGTTACAAGTGTTCTTGTCTCCAGTGACCATGGTCTGTGTGTTACAAGTGTTCTTGTCTTCAGTGAACAGGATTGTGTTACAAGTAAAGTTCTTGTCTGTAGTGACCAGGGTTGTGTTATTAGTGTCCTTGTCTCTTGCTAGTGACCAGGGTTGTGTTACAGTGTTCCTTGTTCACAGTGACCAGGGTTGTGCTGCTTGCTGACCCTTTGTCTTCAGTGACCATTAGGTGCCAGTTACAAGTGTTCTTGTCTGTAGTGACCAGGGTTGTGTTACAAGTGTTCTTGTTCACAGTGACCAGGGTTGTGTTACAAGTGTTCTTGTTCACAGTGACCAGGGTTGTGTTACAAGTGTTCTTGTCTGTAGTGACCAGGGTTGTGTTACAAGTGTTCTTGTCTGTAGTGACCAGGGCTGTGTTATAAGTGTCCTTGTTCACAGTGGCCAGGGTTGTGTAACGAGTGTTCTTGTCTACAGTGGCTAGAGTTGTGTTACAAGTGTTCTTGTCTTCAATTACCAGGGTTGTGTTACAAGTGTTCTTGTCTGTAGTGACCAGGGTTGTGTTACAAGTGTTCTTGTTCACAGTGACCATGGTTGTGTTACAAGTGTTCTTGTCTTCAGTGACCAGGGTTGTGTTACAAGTGTTCTTGTCTGTAGTGACCAGGGTTGTGTTACAAGTGTTCTTGTCTGTAGTGACCAGGGTTGTGTTACAAGTGTTCTTGTCTGTAGTGACCAGGGTTGTGTTATAAGTGTCCTTGTTCACAGTGGCCATGGTTGTGTTACAAGTGTTCTTGTCTATAGTGACCAGGGTTGTGTTACAAGTGTTCTTGTCTGTAGTGACCAGGGTTGTGTTACAAGTGTTCTTGTCTGTAGTGACCAGGGTTGTGTTATAAGTGTTCTTGTTCACAGTGGCCATGGTTGTGTTACAAGTGTTCTTGTCTATAGTGACCAGGGTTGTGTTACAAGTGTTCTTGTCTGTAGTGACCAGGGTTGTGTTACAAGTGTTCTTGTCTGTAGTGACCAGGGTTGTGTTACAAGTGTTCTTGTCTGTAGTGACCAGGGTTGTGTTACAAGTGTTCTTGTCTGTAGTGACCAGGGTTGTGTTACAAGTGTTCTTGTCTTCAGTGACCATGGTTGTGTTACAAGTGTTCTTGTTCACAGTGACCAGGGTTGTGTAACGAGTGTTCTTGTCTACAGTGGCTAGAGTTGTGTTACGCCAGGATTGTTACAAGTATTCTAAATGGTATCTCTTCGAAATAGAAGCTAAGATGGTGCTTTTTTTCGGGGTATCCATTTATCTGAATAATGAAGAAAAGACAAACATTCGCACTTGATAAGATGTAAGAAAAGACAAACATTCGCACTTGATAAGATGTAATCGTTGCTGAGTAAAAACAAATTAGTGTTAGTTAGGGCTGTTCTCATCATCAGAACGTATTACCCTTCTTAAGTAAACATTTCTTGTGCTGCTCAGTGTGATTGCAATATCAAAGGTTCTTCGCAATCTTTAGGTATTTTGGAGATAAATGTATCTTCCATTCCTCATCTCAGTTACGGTAACTTTCTCTAAAGCTGTTATTCTGTTTCCGTCAAAACACAAATAAGTAACTGTTATATATTTTCTTAGAGAACTACCATGAACTGAGTTAGTTTAATCGCGTACTGATACCATGGGTGTATCATATCCCTAACCTTAAAAACACAACATATTATTGACATAACATTCTATTAACATCTATTACTCAAGTATCGCGCACTGTACACATTAATTTAGTTACAAAACACTTGTAGTTAATTTACGAGTCAACTGTGTACTATTTTATTCGGTGTTGAAATAGATGCGGTTCGAACCGACTGCTATAAGAATGACAATTGTTATATATTGTTTACTGAAGGAATCAGATTTAGTTTAGCTATGTAGAATTGATTTAGAAAGTTTAGACTTCCAAAGCGGGCAGCATCGCTTTCCTGCTAGTATTAACTTTTTGATTGATGATGGTGGCTAGGGTAGAAATTGCTTCAGGAATCTAAAGCGCGTGGAAGGAAGTTCCGTAAAAGTAACAAGCATTCTAGGAGTTGAAATGGCTAATATTTGTTGGATCTATATCACCCAGAAATCATAGCAACAAGTGTTTTTTTTTTTAACTAAATTCACCAGCACGCGCTGTTACCAAAGCCGAAGCGTACTTGCATACATATTTTAGAATTATAAACTTTAAAATAACCAAAATAAACTGAAATTCTTTACATTGTTTTCATTTAAATGTCGAAGTTATTGCTCAGAATCGTTGTCATGTTCACCTTATGGCTGACGTCATAAGTATATGACTGCGTGAACTATAAGAATTAGATATTCATTAGATCATTATGATTAGATTAAATTATTTAATTATTGTCTAAAATATTTGTAATCACTTTCCTTTTTGTTTCTCTTTTTTTAAAATTACTAATCATGTGAGTAGGACACGGACAAAAGCATTATGACATATGCCTTGTAAGGATTACGGTCGAAAACGTCGACAGCAGCTGTGGAACTTGTGAATCAGTGCGTTTTAATTGTTATAACCTTTCATTGTATACGATATGTATATTAGATATTTACTAGAATCATTTATATTTACGTAGGTTGAGTTATTAGATTAGAAGTTATTGATAATTTGTATTTCGTCAAACGTAAAGTTCTGAATCTAGTTTACAGACAATGGGATTGACCGTAACATAATAACGCCCCCACGGCTGAAAAGGCAAACATGTTTGGTGTGACGGGGAATCGAATCTGCGACCCTCAGATCGCAAGTCGAGCACCCTAACCATCTGACCCTGCAGGGCCGTTCATGTCTACACATACACGTCAGACTGCGAATAAATGAACATGGTACCAGAGTCGTAAATCCATGTGTCACACGAATTTTGTAGTAGATAAACAAGACCTAGAAGTATCTTAACCACGTGTCATTTGAAAACATACAAGTAATGATCAAAACTTCATCCGTTTACTTGAAACGTTGAAATCTGTAGAAACTAACTTTCGGTTTGATCTTCAAAAAAATTACTTAACGAAGAAATAATTCTCAGTATGAAAGTATGTAATATTTATAGCACATTTAGCTGGAGAAGAGTATATTAAAAAGTACATGTTCATACAATTGTTACTAAGTAATGTAAGTGTTCGCATTTGTTTGTTTAATTGTCTTAAATTTCGCGCAAAGCTACACGAGGCCTATCTGTTCTAGCCGTCCCTAATTTATCGGTGTAAGACTAGAGGAAAGGCAGCTAGTCATCGCCACCCAACCCAACTCTTAGACTACTCTTTTACTAACTAATAGTGGAATTGAACGTAATATTAAAACGCTCCACGGTTGAAAGGGCGAGCAAGTTTGATGCGACGGGGATTCGAACCTGTAATCCTCAGCAAGCGAGTCGAGGGTTCTAACCACCTAATAATCAGTAATAACGATGACCGAAGAAGGTCGAAACGTTGTTCGCTCCTCTACATAAACAATTTTCTCAACCCAAACCAGCTGTTTTTACATATATATTTTTCTAATCATCTGGCCATGCCGGGTCTAAGTAGCTTTAGAGTTGACCGGTAATTTCTGTTGAATGGCTGACTTCTATCGTGTAAGTTACTACTCATTGTTTGTTTGTTTGTTAGAATTTCGCACAAAGCTACTGAGGGCTATCTGTGCTAGCCGTTCCTAATTTAGCAGTGTAAGACTAGAGGGAAGGCAGCTAGTCATCACCACCCACTGCCAACTCTTGGGCTACTACTCTTTACCAACGAATAGTGGGATTGACCGTAACATTATAACCCCCCCACGGCTGGGAGGGCGAGCATGTTTGGCGCGACTCGGGCGCGAACCTGCGACCCTCAGATTACGAAGCGCACGCCTTAACGCGCTAGGCCATGCCAGGCCCAAGTTACTACTCAAAATTGACGGATGGCTAAGCGGCAAGTAGTCCTTGTACATGTTTGGTAAAATAAAACAAAAACCATCTCTTGGAATATGTTCTTCCTTCACTAGATATTTTCATTAACAGAATACTCTAAAATAAAGTTCGTTCAATGATGTATATGTGTAATTAATTTTGAAATAAATAAAATAAACTAACACAAGAAGGAAACTGCGCGAAATTCCACGATTTCGAACGAGAGGAAGTGTGTTTCCACGAATTTCGCGCGAAGCAGATTGAGTGATATGTGCGATATTTTAGCGATGATAGAGAAAAGAGATGTACTACTCTGTACCAACATATAGTTGGATTTACCGTCACATTATAACGCCTAACCATCAAGGCCCGACAAGAAACGAAACTTATGTATCGTGATATTCCTGTACTTATGGGATTGCTTGAGGTTATGGTGATTTTATACAGCGAAACGTTTAGTGGTTAACTATAGATTCGCTATTAATACGACAGTATTTCATGAAAAAAAATGTTGATTGAATATTTTAATAATATTGTTCTTGTTATAACGGAATGGGGATAACCACGATTGGTTTAGTTTGTTTTGAACTTGGCGTAAAGCTTCACGAGGACTATGCGCTAGCCGTCCCTAATTTATCAGTGTAAGAATAGAGGGAAGGCATAGCATACTCACCGCCAACTCTTGGGCTACTTTTACCAATGATTAGTGAGATTAATCGTCACATTATAACGCCCCACGGCTGAAAGGACGGGCATGTTTGGTGACGGGATTCGAACTCGCGACCCGGATTGTGAGTCGAGTGCTTTAACCGCCTGGCCATGCCGGGAGTGATCACGACCCGATCCAATAAAGAAACATAGATAAAGCTTGCTAAACGCTTTCAATTCTCGTATGATTATTGTTAAGTACAAAGCCAGACGTTGGGCTATCTGTGCTGTGCCGACTGCGGATATCGAAACCCGATTTTAACGTCACAAGCCGTCAGAAGTATCCTGGTGGTTAGAGTGCTCGACTCGTTATCTGAGGGTCACTGGTTGGAAACCCCGTCACGCCAAACATGCTCGACCTTTTAGTCGGGGCATTATAATGTGATTATCAATTCCAATATTTGTTAGTAAAAGAGTATTTCAAAAGTTGGCGGTGGGTGGTGATGACTAGCTGCCTTCCCTAGTCTTACACTGCTAAATTAGGGACGGCAAGCACAGATAGCTCGTGTAGCTTTGCGCGAAATTCAAAACAAACAAACAGACAGAAGTATCATCATACTTGTCTTACTGCAGTGCAAATGTCAAAACTATTGTGCTATTCGAAACTATCTAAATAAAGACGCAAGCAGGAGAGCCGTAAAAGTTTACGTATTAAATGAAAACAGAAAATTAATTTTTTGAAATAATCCCTTTGTAACGTTTACTTCCACGACCACCTCACGCTGTAAGAAAATCGTTTTATTTTCCTCTAGATTAAATTCTGTTCTGTTTTCTGAAGATTGCTCGTACTGCCGTGTTTTAAAGTGATTTACTTTAAGTCAACCAAAGAACGGAGAAAGAACATGACAAGTAGCCCTGGGCAATAAATAATGGTTTAAAAATACATGAAACTTATCACCAACTGTTTCTTACTAATAATATCTCGTTGTGGGATTTCACTTTATGTTTCTCGCGCACTTATAAACAACCTCTTAGAAAATCGTGCAGTTATTGTAGTCGCTATGGCAACGTAAAGTATCATAGTCACTATAGCAACGCAAAGTGTCTGTAGAGCAGTAATGGATTACCAAACGATACAACCACGACAAAACCTCTCTCTCGGGCGACTGACAACACATATGTTGAAAAACAAAACAAAAAACATAGAACACACACACACAAGAAGGGTGCATGTTTTAGGCCTGACCAAACAACTGAGTTCATCCCTAAATGGAATTTAACTTTTCCAGTAAATGCACAGCTCACGTGTTGCAATCTCTTCATCCACGTGTCCAACGGATCTGTTTCAACAGTTACATATATTAGATGTTAAAATGCGTTATACGGCGGTTACTACTATATTGGTTATTTGAGAAAATCACATTAGATTCTCCAGTGCATATTATTCTAAAATAAACAAATTGATGTGTCTTGCGTGCATCACTTCACGTGAAACATTTCCCTTTAGTAAAGATTTACTCAGTGCAGAGTATATACATGGTTTCTGTATGCAGTCACGTAGTATGCTAAGCCTATCTTGTATGGTACCAGTTTTACCTGTTTAGATAAAGAAAAAATATCGTGTTTTTTTCTTGTTCTACCATGAAAATCAACTGTTGAAGAAAAATATCTCGTATAATGAAGTACATTTTATTTAATCACGTTGTAATAGGGCAAATGGTTTCTAATCGCCAGCAACGTTTCTTTATTGTTTGTTTGAAAACAGTAAAGTTCGGTGTTTTCTAAAAGTCAATAGTATTTAGTTATCTTGAACAATAAAATAAATACAAAGTGAGTATTAGTTTCCACTGACATCTAGTTGTTATTCAGCTAAACAAAAATTATAATCTCTCTTCTTTCTTAGTGTCAACTATGTTTAGTTACTATATTAATCATACATTGTTGTTTGTTCTTTGGTACATAAAGCGTTTACTAAACAAACGGTTTAGTCTGATGGAACAGAGTAAGATAAATTATTATGTTGGGAAAATCCAACCGTGTTAACTAAGCATTACGCTTGAAGGGATATGAAGGAGAAAGGCCATATGTGAAAAACTTATCTCCAAAAATAAAACTGCACTCTAATAACAAGAAACATAACTCTAGGTTTTCTTTTTAAAAAAATTAAACAGGTTAACACGGCTTACCGGCTTCAAAATTAACAGTTAATTTAGAAAAAATAATAATCATATAACCTTTAAGGTACGATTTATTGATAAGGTTGTCTGATATATTACGTTAAAATTCATGAATACACCAGATCGAGTAGCTAGCTTACTGCTGGAGATAAAGGGATCTTATGTTACCGTTATCAACCTCCTGAATTATTGTCTTCACATTACTGAAGTTTGTGAAACAACTTACAATTAAGCCTAAATTTATTAAACTGTAGAATAATAAACTTAGCAGCAAAGTTAACTTTGTAAAAGTACTGTATAATAAAACTTAGCAGCAAAGTTAACTTTGTAGAAGTACTGTATAATAAAACTTAGCAGCAAAGTTAACTTTGTAAAACTACTGTATAATAAAACTTAGCAGCAAAGTTAACTTTGTAAAAGTACTGTATAATAAAACTCAGCAGCAAAGTTAACTTGTAGAAGTATGTATAATAAAAGTTAGCAGCAAAGAACTTGTAAAGTCTGTAATTAAAAAAGTTAGCAGCAATTTAACTTGTAAAAAAGTACTGTATAATAAAAGTTAGCAGCAGCAAACTTTAACTTTGTAAAAGTACTGTATAATAAAACTTAGCAGCAAAGTTAACTTGTAAAAGACTGAATAATAAAACTTAGCAGCAAAGTTAACTTTGTAAAAGTACTGTATAATAAAACTTAGCAGCAAAGTTAACTTTGTAAAGTACTGTATAATAAAAAACTTCAGCAAAGTTAACTTTGTAAAAGTACTGTATATAAAACTTAGCAGCAAAGTTAACTTTGTAAAAGCACTGTAATACAGCAAACTCAGTTGCTGTAAAGTTAATCCCTTGTAGAAGTACTGTATAATAAACTTTAGCAGCAAAAGTTAACCTTTGTAAAAAGTACTGTATTAATAAAACTAAAGAGCAAACTTAACTTTGTAAAAAGTACTGCATATAATAAAATCCACAGCAAAGTTAACTTTGTAAAAGCACTGTATAATAAACTTAGCAGCAAAGTTAACCCTTTGTAAAAGTAATTGTATAATAAAACTTAGCAGCAAAGTTAACTTTGTAAGTATCTGTATAATAAAACTTAGCAGCAGTTAACTTTGTAAAAGCATTGTATAATCAAAACTTAGCAGCAAAGTAAACTTTGTAAAAGCACTGTATAATAAAACTTAGCAGCAAAGTTAACTTGTAAAAGTACTGTATAATAAAAAACTTAGCAGCAAAGTTATCCCTGTAAAAGTATTTATAATAAAACTTAGCAGCAAAGTTAACTTTGTAAAAGTATGTATAATAAACTTAGCAGCAAAGTAAACCTTGTAAAAGCACTGTATAATAAACTTTAGCAGCAAAGTTAATCCCTTTGTAGAAGCACTGTATAATAAACCTTAGCAGCAAAGTTAACTTTGTAAAAGTACTGTATAATAAACCTTAGCAGCAAAGTTAACTTGTAAAAGTACTGCATAATAAAACTTTAGCAAAGTTAATCCTTGTAAAGTACTGTATAATAAAACTTAGCAGCAAAGTTAACTTTGTAAAAGCACTGTATAATAAAACTTAGCAGCAAAGTTAATCCCCGCAAAGTATACTGTATAATAAACCTTAGCAGCAAAGTTAACTTTGTAGAAGTACTGTATAATAAAACTTAGCAGCAAAGTTAATCCTTGAAAAAAGTACTGTATAATAAAACTTTAGTTACAGTAAACCTTGTAAAAGCACTGCATAATAAAACTTA